>NC_058407.1:30824275-30895358 GCF_002201575.2 Neomonachus schauinslandi | reverse complement strand
TTTTTTCCCCTTTGCTCATTTGTTTTGTTTCTTAAATTCCACATAGGAGTGAAATCATGTGGTATTTGTCTTTCTCTGACTGACTTATTTTGCTTAGCATTATACTCTCCAGCTCAATCCATATCATTGCAAATGGCAAGATTTCATTCTTATTTTATGGCTGAATAATATTCTCATATATATATACACCAACTTCTGTATCCTTTCATCTATCGATGGACACTTGAGCTGCTTCCATAATTTGGCTGTTATAAATAATACTGCGGTAGACATAGGGTGCACGTGTCCTTTTGAATTACTGTTTTGAATTTTGCAGGTAAATACCCAGTAGTGCAATTACTGGATCATAGGGTAGTCCTCTTTTGAGGAACCTCCATACTGTTTTCCACAGTGGCTGCGCCAGCTTGCATTCCCACCAACAGGTCAAGAGGCTTCCTTTTTCTCCACAACCTCACCAACACCTGTCATTTCTTGTGTTTCAGTTTTAGCCATTCTGACAGGTGTGAGGTGACATCTCATTGTAGCTTTGATTTGCATTTCCCTGATGATGAGTGATGTATAAATTCATTTTTCAATTACTGAGACTCAGTTTCTCAGTGTTAAAGTAGGAATAATAATCTCTGTCTCTCAGTAACTATTACTGAGCTCCTATCACGTGCCAGGCGCTATTTAAGTGCTGAAGACACTATGATGAACACAGCTCATCCCTGACCTCCAGAAGTTTTTGATCTAGTCAGGGAAGCAATAGGGAAATGGGTAATAGGAAGCCAGTGTCAGAGTTGACACAGTCTGGGTAAATACTTAGGAGCCGCAAATTCTGTCTTAAGGGATCAAACTTCTTCACCCTGATAATTTATTATTCAGCTTTCTTCTGAGGAGCCTTCACAGTTGCCTTTCCATACCCTAAGTATTCACCTTTTACCCCCCGTACACACCTCTACCAGCATCTACGATCTATAGTCATTATCTTTTCTTTCTTTGTTTCTCTCTATTAGATGGTGAAATCCTCGAAGGAAGGAGCTCTATTTTCTATCTCTAGATCCTTAGAACACTTTGAGTGCCAAAAAAATATTTTCTCCTTCTCTTTTCCTTTTTCTTCAATTAGAAGTAAAAGTTAAAGCCCTAAGAGCAGGAAGAGCTGAAAGAGAAGGTAAGTAATGCAAAATGTTGAAGGTTTAGGAATGTTCTTTGGGAAAATTTTCATTTTAAATTTTTTTTTTTTTTTTTTTTTAAGATTTTATTTATTTGCGAGAGAGAGAATGAGAGACAGCATGAGAGGGAGGAGGGTCAGAGGGAGAAGCAGACTCCCTGCTGACCAGGGAGCCCGACGTGGGACTCGATCCCGGGACTCCAGGATCATGACCTGAGCCGAAGGCAGTCGCTTAACCAACTGAGCCACCCAGGTGCCCCGAAAATTTTCATTTTAGAAGAGAGTTCCATGTCATGGAATTTCTCAGAAAGAGAAATTCCACTACCAAATGCTGCAGAAATATCATGGAAGAATGAGATTGCAAAACGACTATTGGATTTGGCAGTTGTGTTTTATTTATCTGAATCAAGTAAAAATACTATAGAATAATTTTCCCAATGACTCCTTCAGTCCAGCAATGATAATTCTGTTTCTTTGCCCATGAGCATTGTGAAGACCTGAGGAAAGTATGAGATGTTTTTGCCAAATGAGAACAAAACTATTTTGAAGTTTCATAGATGCCTATGGTGAACACATGGTGAACTCTCAGCAGCAAGGGAAATCAGGTGATTCTGTCGTTAGCATGAGCTGTGGCATGACTGAGCCCTGTTAAGAAAACAGCTTCAATTTTTCTTTTAGTTATTTCTGGCAGATGACAGAAGCAAAGATTCAAGGGTATGGGAACCTCAATGAATCATACATCCTCTCTTCTTTCACATAGACTTCATTCTGACCCAAGGATCTTCACCCATCAAACAAAATGCTATGATGGGGAAAGAGGCCTGAGCTCACAGGGGCCTGATTCCAAGTCCTGGCTTGGAAGTCAATTCTGAGGGTCTCTGTTTCTACATCTGCAAAATAGGTCTTCCCAAAAAAATTACTCCTTGAGATTAAACACCAACTTTCATTTCTTTTTATCCTCATCACTTACACAGTATTTTACATAAAGTAGGCACTGAATAAGAATTTAAACGTAAGTTTAGACTCCTGGTATTAATGTTCAATATCTGAAGTTCAGGTATTTACTTGAAATTCTGACTTCAAATAATAACTAGATGTATCTGTTTAATGCTGCAGGCTCAACAAACAATGGCCCAAGGGCCAAATCCAGCTCTCTCCTGTTATTGTCAACTTACACTAGAATGCAATCATACCCGTCATTTACATATGCTTTCAAGCTACAAAAGCAGTGTTGAGTAGTTGCAGTGTGACGGTCTAGCCTGCAAAACTTTAAATATTTACTATCTGGCCTTATGGAAAAAGTTTGGCAAACCCTGGTATAGACCATTGTTGACTCTGAATACCTAGAAAGCATGTTGGACAAGGTCCGGATGGGACTTTGAAGACTGTCCCAAACCCATGGGTGTTCTTCCTTTCAGAGAATTCTTGAGTCCACCTTTTGATAGAATGAGCTGTAGCGGTCAGTAAACATAACTTCACTTAAGGATGTCCTGTATCCAGAGGGTCTGCCTGCTCAAGAAAGCTACCAGAATGGAACACTGAAAAGTAAAAATCAAACTTAACTCGTAAGCACTGGCAATCCAATAATGTCTGAAAAGTAGGCCAAACAACACACATGGCAAAAGCTATTTTTGCCTGGCTAATTTCTCTTTGCATTCAAGAGCAAACTCTAGCCTCAGCTAGCCTCAGCAACTCTAGGAAGCACTACAAAAAGCACACCTGGCATATTTAAATTGTGTATTTTCATGACTGGCTCTCAGTAAGACAATGGGATCCTCAAGGGATCATCTTTCTGTTCCCAGCATATAGCACTGGGCTTGGCAGAGCATGTAATAGATATTCCACAAGTGCCTTTAAACCAAACTGAACATAGGGTTTCAGGTGGGACGAAGACATCTACCTTGGCCTGAGTTGTTGAACTGAGAGCAAAATTCCAAAATTAAGGAACAAATACTAACTTTCCCAGATTTTTTTCCCATGACCTCTCACCACTTTCTAATCTGATAACAAAATAATAATGAAACCATACAAAAACCAAATATTTGTTGAACACCTACTCTGTTCAAGGCAAATGAAAGCAGATATAATTCCCTTTGGTCTCATATCATTAATTTTCCTCCCAGATTCCCTTGAGGCCAATTAAGATCTCCCATTAAACTGAGGGAATGCAGGTCTGCCGTCATTGACATGGCCAGATTAATGTATAGGCTCAATAGCCATGAAGAAAAGAAGGCAATCAGGGTCCATATCATGCAGTCTTCACCCAAGGAATCAGAGTAAAACACTGGTTGCTTAAGTTGTCTGGATGAAACATGCACCAATTAATGATGGGACAACTGGTTCGGATAAAAGCTTCTAATTAATGAATCATTAAGGCACACACTTTAGGAACATGGAAAAATCGTGAGCTATGCAGCATGCCCAGAAGCAGTCTTCTGGTTATGTGGCTGTGCTTCAGTGCAATGCTAATTTCTGGTCACCTGCCATTTGTAATAGCCCTGAGAAAAATCGCGATGAATTTATGAATGTGATTCTGCACCGCCCATTACACAAGCCCTCCCCTGGGAAACTGAGCCATCCTGACACAACTCCTAATAAACAGAAATTAAGTGTTATTGTCCCTTGCCACCAGGAGGAAAAAAAATGCCTGGGGGAGGGAAGTAAGGATGGATAATTTGGTTGTACATAAAGAGTGAGAGGGGAGAGAGACATGCATCTATTTTAAGCTTTTGTGGCCTGAAGAACCACATTCCCTGTGCTCAAAGCCAGGAGCCCTCTCACACAGTAAATAATTCAGAAACCCCACAGTAAGTGCCTGGAGAGGAGACATGCTTCCTGAAAACTGCCTCCTTGGCTAATCTTGGAAAAGCAATGGATCACCCTGTAGTTCAGACAGAATTCCTGCTGTCTACCTCAGGTTTCTGACGAAGACACTTAGCCAGGGTACATCAGGAGGAAATCAACACAATCCTGCCATTGTTTGTGTTATTTATAGCTTATTGTTTGGAAAAAATTGGAAATAACTCCTTATGGCAAACTTAAGATCTCATACATGAACTTGGCAGGCACTTTTACTGAAGCAAATTTAAAAAACAAGTTCAATATATTGTACACTGTTCCAGGGAAATGGCAAACCAGAAACCGTTCCTTTCTAGAATGTTTTCCCCTGTCTCTCCAGTGTGTTCTGACATTCACCCAGAGTAAATCTGATGAAAGGACAATTGGCTTTCTTTTTCCAACTAATCCCCAATATTTCTGTGCAAAACCCAAGGAAGCAAAAAGCTCAAATATCTCCTGTCTGATGAATCTCTGAGTTTAGCCTGATCTCTGTAATGCTAAGATATTTATATAGAAGATTAGTGAGACATGGTCAATATATAATGTAAAAAACAGAACAATGTGTAACCTATACAATGCCATCAAGACAAGACACTCTTACCCCAAGCAACCAAAGCTACATTTTTGAGTGGGTGAGGTGATTTATGTTTATAACTCAGATCTCCCACAGCCCCTCAAAAGTCTTATATTTCAGGGTGCTTTAACCAATAAAGGACATTGGTAAAGTTGATAAGAAAAATGGATAGACTGGGAGGTCTCCAAGAACTTTAAGTCAGTACTCACATATGCATTTTACTGTGAAGAATGATTTCTGCAAACTTTTTAAACTATCCAAGGTTGCCACCACATACAGTTGAGTACCAAGGTGCTGCTCCATTATTTGCTATAGAATGGAAATGAGATCAAATTCCTTTGGGCCTGAAAATGTATGTCCCACCTGAAATGGCTCTATAAATCTTCCAAGTAGGTGCAAGTCTACCCGCCCCATCCTGACTTTTCCACACACTACCTTAGAAAGAACAAGCAGGAAATATTCTTTTATACTTTGTATTTACTGGTTCTGCCAAATGGTTATTTGCCTCTAGGGGACATTTCTAAAGACTGCAAAAGAAAGTATTTTAGCTCTTATGGCTGTCACGCCAGATGGCTCCAAAATAGGAACAGAAAAGAAGAAAAAAAAAGGTCACTTTGATCAAGTCAGCTTTTATTGCCATGAGCAGAAAAAGGTCAAAGTGGTTTCTGAATTGAATTGGGAGATGAGAAAGAATGACTTTTTAAAATTATTTATTCAAGAATTCTTATCTAGCTAATTTTCCTAGATAGACGGTGTCTGATCTTTGATCTAAGACAAACACCATAAAAACAAAATAAGTATTGGGATACGTGGGTGGCTCAGTTGGTTAAGCATCTGCCTTCAACTCAGGTCGTGATCCCAGGGTCCTGGGATCGAGTCTCACATCAGGTTCTTTGCTCAGTGGGGAGCCTGCTTCTCCCTCTGCCTTCCGCTCCCCCTGCTTGTGCTTTCTCTCTCTCTCTCTCTGACAAGTAAATAAATAAAATCTTTTTTTTAAAAAAAAGTATTATTAGAATGGCACTCTCAATGCCATGGGTTAGTATTACAACCAGTCCTATCAATTCATGGAAGAATATAGGAAAGATTTAACCTTGATTGAGATAAATACCTCCCATTTTTTAAAGCCAGTGTTCATTTGGAAAAGAAGGAAGGTGTTGCAATACTCAGAAATTCACTATTGTATGAATGAGCTCTTCAAAACCCTAGTATCAATATTATGATTTAGTGTTACACCAACTTTATTATCTTCCAGGTTCTGTTGCCCAATCTATTAGTTCTGTTGCATTGTCAGGCACTTTTAACATCTTACTTTGTTCTTCTTTAATATACTTTTATATTTCCATACTGCCTTTTATCTCCCAGCATATTGCAAACATCAATTAACTAAGCTACCTAAAATCCCTGTGTGGGTAGAGGAATCCTATTACCCTCATTTTGAAGCTGGAAAAAGCAGGTTCAGTGAGGTGAGGTGACTTGCCCAGCCAGCCAGTGGTGGAGGCAGAAATGGCCTCTCAATTTGTGATGCCTGGCTATCTGCTTTAACTAGTAGACAAGGTAAACTAGTTTACCTCTAATCATCTCATGGGTGCCCATTATGTGGAGTGAGGACATCCGTACTGAGGTCCATTTGAGGAACCAGTCAAATTTTTATAAAAAATATCCACTTCTGCTTTCCAAACAAACAAACAAAAAAATTGATTTGTGTTGAAAAGCTTCAAGAGCCCTTCCAACATGTCAATCTTAACTCTGATCTCCCTGGGTAACTCGGCACCTAAAAGGGATTTGGTGAGGACAAATTGGTTTTACTCACGCCTGTGAACAGATCAAAAAGCAATGAGTTTTTACAAAGAGAGACCCAATGAAATGGACTCTTTGCTAATAATAATAAAAACTACCATTCCTTGAGTTCTTAAGCTGGGGCCTATGTGCCTTTTCTCATTTAATGCTGACAACTCTATAGGGGAGGACTATTCTTGTTCCTACTTGAGAGATGAGAAAATTAAAGCACATAGAAAGGTTAGGATGAATTGTACAAGATCAGACAGCTAATAAGCAAGGGAGTCTGGACTTGAATTCAGGCATTCTGTCTCCAGAGTCCATGCTCTTGACTATTTCACTGTAATTATCCCATTGTCTGGGTGTGATGCCACTTACTTTTTCCTTCACATTAAAAACTGCACGTTCTCTCTGACCATACAGGAAATGTCACTGGGCATTGTGCCTGCACTCTGTATCACACCAGGAGCTCTGAGGAACGTAAGAGTAGGTAACACAAGCAAGGACATTCCAGCTGAGGATAAGTACGTGAGACCACTAGAATTCACATACTCTGATTCAGAACCTACCTGTTCCCTTTATACTCCTTTATTCCAATGGCCAAGATAATTATCACTTCCATTGAGTGTTTATATCGAGTTTGGCACTATGCTCAGGGCTTTACATGCATTATCTTATTTACTCCTCCAAACCCTATAACACGGGACTGTTATTCTCATTTAAGTATGAGAAAACGGAGCTACAGAAATATTAAGTAACTCTCCCAAAGATGGCACTGCCATAAGCATTGATGGAGGCATTTGACCCAGGCAGTCTGAGTCCAGAGCCCAAGAGCAGAATCTGTACAGTATTGTTTCTCCACCTTTTGATTCCTGGAAAGCAACCTACTACTTAAGACATTTGTACACCAAGAGCCTTTTTATAATATCTTAGAAGAATTAAAGGTATTCTAGGCATTTTCAATTAGTAACTAAAGCAAACACTAAAAAAATAGCTTTTAAAGAAGCACGAGGTTCTCTTTTGCAACAAAATGTCATTGGGCTGCATTGTGTTTGCAGCTATGGAATGAAAGTGGCCATACAGAAATCCCCACAGTGCCTAAGAAGAAGGTGAGGGGAATTAGGTCATCTTAGCTGGAAGCTCAAGAACAATCCCAGGCAAGAAGCTGCTGATCTCCTGTATTTTCAAAATTGATTCCAAACTCTTTGTAGGTGGAACCCAGTCTCTGAAAGACAAGAAAGAAAAAAAAAAAGGAAAGGAAGCTGATTAAAATTTATATATCTAAGATGTGTGGGTTCAGCTGATTAGCAACTAAAGAGATGGCTTTTAAGGCCCCAGGGGAGGTTTGAGTTCATCCTTGGTTATCTTTTGCTCCTGAATAGCTGTATAAACTCCCAGGGAGAAGAAGAAAGCTGCCCTGCAAGACAAAGGCACAGGAGTTGCTCCTTTTCTCTACCAGATGGAAGAAAAGGAACTCTAGGAATCCTTTATAGTTAACTATTAAAATTGGTTCTTCCTTTTTGCTTTTTAAACTTCTTTAACCTCAGTCTCTAAGAGCAATCAAGCTTCTAAGAGCAATCAAAACTTCTCCCTAGGTGAGCTGGAAGCACCAAGGTGGCTCACCTTATTCTCTCCTCTTCTAAAGCTTGTCTCCAGAACAATGGCTTAAAAGAAAACTAGCTTGCATTTATTTGCCAAAAGAGGATCTCAGGATGAGGTTATATTTTTAGCTTTGGTGTTGACCCCCTGAATATAAGGTATTCTTCAGAGTCTATGAAAGAGGGGTCAGAGTAAAGAGGATAAGACATGTCTGGGCAGCTTTATCCCCATCCAAAGACTATACCTCTTTCCAGATCCCTGCAGCTTAGGGGGGAATTACCTGGGACAACAAAGGGGATCTAGGGATAGGAGAAATAGATGTGGGCGATGGTAGAACCAAAAGGAAACAGAAATGTGTAGAGGGGACTAGAGAAAAAAAAAGAGAGAGAGAGAGAGAATTTTGGCAATCATTTCAGAAGAGTAACAAACATGGAAAAGGCAGGAGGAAGAGCAAAGAAAAAGAAATTAGTTATCTTAGATAACCGTTCACTTGTGTCATGATTTTATTCAGCCAATTATCCAAAAAAAAAAAAAAAAAACCATAGTCCCAGAGATCTGCTAAACAGTAGGGGTTCAAAGATGAGGGCCCTAACCAGAAAGAATTCACAGTTTAGATAGGAAGATAAACATGTAAATAAATATTGGCTATACATATATTAATGTTAGTTGCACTTTTTTTCCTTCAAATGCAGCAGCCTTGATCCCGTGAAAGGACTTTTGCACTTCTGGTCCTTCTGTTTGAAATGCTGTCCACACTTACTTTTATGTGCCTGGCTACTGACTATTATTTCTCATCTCCAACTGGGTTGAACCAGCACACCCAATCCCTTTCTACACTAACCCATTGTATCCTACAAAAGTCAATTTTAATGTCCAAAATTATCTTAATTTTTCATTTTGGAACAGGTTTAGAATTTATCATTCTCCACTAGGACTTAAGCTCCTTGAGAAAAGGGACTCAGTGATAAGTCATTGATGAACTTATAAATATTTATTGATTATTTGACTAACAGATTGACATAGTGTAAGAATGTTATAAAAGAGATAGGCATAGGATTCGGCCGTGCCTCAGGGGAAGATGCAGAAAACTCCATCACAAGCACATTAAGGATGGCTTCTCTGAAGAAGTGATTTTGTTGTTGTTGAATATTTAAGGTGGAATAGGGTGTTCAACAAGTGGGCAAGGGAAACAGAACATTCCAGGCCAAGAACTCACGTAATGACAGTCACAAATGAGCCTTGCTCCTTCTGGGAACTGCATTCCATTTCACATGTCTGGAGTACAGACAATGCTGGAAGAATATGACACTATGGAAGAGTAGTTAAAAGCATGAATTTTGAAGATAGACTATGTGAAAGTAAATCCTGGATCTTCTACTAATAATTAGGTAGTGTTAGGCAAGTTATCAGTCTTCACTGTGCCTCAGTTCTCTTATCTGTAAAATGGGGATTCATTTGATTTATGGCAT
Organism: Neomonachus schauinslandi; assembly: GCF_002201575.2. Lineage (NCBI taxonomy): Eukaryota > Metazoa > Chordata > Mammalia > Carnivora > Phocidae > Neomonachus > Neomonachus schauinslandi. Next base: position 30,885,952 of record NC_058407.1, on the reverse strand, counting down.
GTCTACCTCATGGGATTCTCAGAAGGATTAAGTCAGTTCATATAGGTAAACTATTTAGAGGAAGGTAAGTACTCAGAAATGTGACGGGAAAAAGTAATGATATCAGTATGTGAAGGTCCTATTTCATTCTAAACGCTTTATGCAGATTAACTAATTTAATACATATACACTTATGAGGTGCCTCTGTGGCTCAGTCTGTTAAGCGTCCAACTCATGGTTTCGGCTCAGGTCACGTTCTTGGGATTGTGAGATCGAGCCCTGTGTCACACTCTGCATTAGACATGGACCCTGCTTAAGATTCTCTCTCCTTCTCCCTCTGCCCCTCCCCCCTTCTCTTTCTAAAAGAAAAATAAAATACATATACACTTATGAGGAAGGTACTCTTATCACCATCTTACAGATGAGGAAACTGAGAGAGAGGCTCAGCAATTTGTTCAGCATCACACAGCAGTTAATAGAATGGCTGGATATAAATCTAGGAGGTCAGGCTTTTGAATCTTGCCTTTCACCATTACACTATGCCACCTCTTTTTTTTTATTGTTATGTTAATCCTCATACATTACATCATTAATTTTAGATGTAGTGTTCCATGATTCATTGTTTGTGCATAACACCCAGTGCTCCATGCAGAACGTGCCCTCTTTAATACCCATCACCAGGCTAACCCATCCTCCCCCCCCTCCCCTCTAGAACCCTCAGTTTGTTTTTCAGAGTCCATCGTCTCTCGTGGTTCGTCTACCCCTCTGATTTCCCCCCCTTCATTCTTCCCCTCCCGCTACCTTCTTCTTTTTTTTTTTCTTAACATATATTGCATTATTTGTTTCATAGGTACAGATCTGAGATTCAACAGTCTTGCACAATTCACAGCGCTTACCAGAGCACATACCCTCCCCAGTGTCTATCACCCAGTCACCCCATCCCTCCCACCCCACCCCCCACTCCAGCAACCCTCAGTCTGTTTCCTGAGATTAAGAATTCCTCATGTCAGTGAGATCATATGATACATGTCTTTCTCTGTTTGACTTATTTCGCTCAGTATAATACCCTCCAGTTCCATCCATGTCGTTGCAAATGGCAAGAGCTTATTCCTTTTGATGGCTGCATAATATTCCATGGTATATATATACCACATCTTCTTTATCCATTCATCTGTCAATGGACATCTTGGCTCTTTCCACAGTTTGGCTATTGTGGACATTGCTGCCATAAACATCGGAGTGCATGTACCCTTTCGGATCCCTACTTTTGTATCTTTGGGGTAAATACCCAGTAGTGCAATTGCTGGGTCGTAGGGTAGCTCTATTTTCAACTTTTTGAGGAACCTCCATGCTGTTTTCCAGAGTGGCTGCACCAGCTTGCATTCCCACCAACAGTGTAGGAGGGTTCCCCTTTCTCTGCATCCCCGCCAACATTTGTCATTTCCTGACTTGTTAATTTTAGCCATTCTGACTGGTGTGAGGTGATATCTCATTGAGGTTTTGATTTGGATTTCCCTGATGCCAGTTATGTTGAGCACTTTTTCATGTGTCTGTTGGCCATTTGGATGTCTTCTTTGGAAAAATGTCTGTTCATGTCTTCTGCCCATTTCTTGATTGGATTCTTTGTTCTTTGGATGTTGAGTTTGATAAGTTCTTTATAGATTTTGGATACTAGCCCTTTATCTGATATATCATTTGCAAATATCTTCTCCCATTCTGTTGGTTGTCTTTTGGTTTTGTTGACTGTTTCTTTTGCTGTGCAAAAGCTTTTTATTTTGATGAAGTCCCAATAGTTCATTTTTGCCCTTGCTTCCCTTGCCTTTTATGCCACCTCTTTGAACACCTAATTCATAGGGATCCTGTGAGGAAAGCTGAAATAAAGTATATAAGCGTTTCATCCTGGGTCCTGACATGTATTAAGCACTCAATACAGTATGCATTTTTTCAATGTCTACAGAACAATAGAGCTATAATTAGGATAAGTCAAAACTTGGAAAATAGAGTTACCTGTGGATTTACTGAAAGACCCAGTAGAACCTGGAGAAGACAACTAAGGAGCATCTAAGCACTCAGTGCCTGATTGAATTACTGCCAGTCAGTTGAAAGGTGAAATAGCCAAAATCATTTGCTTGACCTTGATTTCTGATGGGAGTACCGAAGGCTCCTTGTACATTAATCTTTGCCCAGATGTACTTCTTAACTAATTAATTTTAAAAAGATCTGAATCAATTAATTATAAAGTAATGGGTTGTCCCTTCCAGCTGCCAATTTGTCTACATTGCAAACTGTAGCTAATTAGTTTATTCTATCTCTTTCATGGAAATATACTCTTTGCCTATTTGCATTAATTTATATACATAAGTTTTGTGAATAACAAGTTATATGTCGTTCTGTAATAAATTATGTACCTAATCCATTCACCATAAAAACACTGGAATGACAGAGGGAAAGCACCTCTAACCTACAGAATCAAAGTAGGTAAATAAGCAAGCAAGCAAATGTGACAGGAATTCCATAATGGCACATGATAAATGCCTTTAAAACGCTGTATAAAACTAACCCCCAACAGGGTGATTCGGCGCTATCAAGAGACTCTTGACCTTGAGGACGATGGAATAAAAGCAGACTTAAAGGTGGAATTCCATTTATTTCATGTGAAGCACTGGATAAGCTGTAACACAAATGCGACGAGATGTATTTTCTTTTACAAGGAAGCTATGATTCCCCATTGTCCCTCTCTTCCTTTCTTCCCCTCTGTCTTAGAAAAGGTGTCCCTCTTATCCAAGCCTGACGACCTCCATCAAAGCTCTGAATCTCATTCCCTCCCACCTCTCCTGAGACTCTGCTACATAAACAATTGCTTGTTTTCTTTTGCATTATCAATCATTGCCTCTCTTGGCTCTTCATCAGCCTACAAACATGCTCACATCCTTCTGCTCCTGAAAAAAACTTCCTCAGGGCATAGCACTGCAAACTGCTTCCCTCACCTTACTTCACCCCCAGGGGAGTCTCAACTCCTGTGTCCACTTCCGAATTTGTGTGAAGCCTTCCTAGGAAGACAAGCTGTTCTACTGTGCTTGGATGCAGCACTTTGCTCATAATCCACATAAAGCCCTTTGCATAGTAAGTACCAACAAGAATTAGATGTTGTGGTTGTTGTCACTGTCTTTTTCAGCGATGTGTCATAGTGCCTCACAGTGCAGCCTCCAAAATCAGACATTGCGGCCCAAATCCTGGCCTCACCTCCTTGTAACTGTATGACCTAAGGCAGGTTACTTAATTTTTGAAACTTTGACCTTTTACATATAAATGCAGAGAGGTGCCTGGGTGGCTCAATCAGTTAAGCATCTGCCTTGGGCTCAGGTCATGCTCCTAGGGTCCTGGGATCGAGCCCCACATTGGGCTCCCTGCTCTGCGGGGAGCCTGCTTCTCCCTCTCCCTCTGTCTGCCACTCCCCCTGCTTCTGTGCTCTCTCTTTTTCTCTCTCTTTGTCAAATAAATAAATAAAATCTTTTAAAAAAATATAAAATGTAGATCATGTAATTAACCACCTCATAAAGTTGATGAAAGAAACAAATGAGGTGAAGCATATTAAATGCTTAGCACTATGTTCAGAACATAGCAAATACTTAAATATGCCTTTTACATAGCCAATATACTGTTAGTGTATATTTTTTATTCATTCTTCTCCTGGTAAGTACTATGAATTTCCTTTGGGGAATAACTTTTTCCAATGCTCAGTCCAGGAGATTGGCCTCTACCCTTGATAAAAATGGTGAAACATGTGACTCAGGTCTGGCCAATCAGAGCACTGGATTCCCTTTGTGGGACTCTTACCCATACCTGGTTAATCAGGGCACTGAATCCTCTTTCTGGACATGTGACCCACGCCTGACCAGTCAGAGCACTGAATTCTCTTCCTAGATCATATGACCCAGCTTCACTAATCATCATAATCCCACTACTGTGGTTTCCTTGTTCAGTTTTTGAAAGGGACTTGTAGAGTTGTTTCTGTCAGAAGGGATTCCCAGATTAGGGTAGGAATTATCAATGAGAAATTTTGTTTCTTTGCCTGGCTGGCTCAGTTGGTAGAGCTGCTGCCTTTGGCTCAGATAATGTTCCCGGGGTCCTGGAATCCAGTCCCCCATGGGACTACCTGCTCAGCAGAGAGCCTGCTTCTCTCTCTGCCTGCCACTCCCCCTGCTTGTGCTCTCTCTCTGATAAATAAATAAATAAAATCTTAAAAAAAAAAAAAAAGGAAATATTGTCCCTTTGCCACCCAAGAGGATGTGATATGGAGAGCTTCTGGACCATCTTGCCATCAGTCAGTCTAGGAAAGAAGTTAACCCACAGAAAAGAGCACAACTAATTCAATAGACCTGACATTGTTTGAGGCCCTAAATCCCCCCAAGACTGATGCCAGCTCTGCCCATATAATTTTCATTCATTTATCAGTAGATTTATTTCTAGTGTAAGCTACTCTGCATTTTTCTGTCACTTGCAACTGAAAGTGGTATAAAATGCTTATCATGTTTTAGCCAAGCTAGTCATTGAAGGTGAGGCTCCCTTTTGCATACTATCTTGGGGCCTAGTAGAGCTCAGTGGATGCTCAATAAATAGATGTTGCACAGAGGTGAAAATACCCTGTTGATGGTGATAGAAGCATATATTGTGCACCCAAGCCTTATTATCATGCTCACCATTTAGGCAAGGCATGGAGTGCATGACTGCACAGATTGATATAAGGGTGAGCCTAAAATGGTAGTGGTCATAAAGAGCCACAGGAAAAGCTATTCCTTCCCTGGGAAGATGACAGTAATACAGGCCTACCTCCAGAAGCAAAAAAAATCTCAAACAACCTAAACTTACTTTCCATAACTTTCCTAGGGCCTGGAAGATTGTGTGCATTTGAAATGCCATCTCTTTCAGCCTCTATAAAAGGAAACAAATAGCCAATTTAAAAAAGTACTTAATTGAGCACACTAGATGACTATGTCAATGAGAATTTTCAGACAAGGTAATACTTCCCGTGACAATGGAGAACTTCATGCTTCCGTTTTTAAAAATACTCCTTCCGTGACTTTTTAAAAATTATCTTTCAGGACTGATTATTTTCTCCCAAAGCAACATTATCCCAAGTTTATAATGGAACCAATGGAGTGAAAGGAATAAAATTCACTTTTCAATCAACTTTTCACATTTCATAGTTCTTGTGGAAATGGACAGATACTTATCAGGTGGTCCTGTCTAGCTAAACTGCGCCTAAGAATAATTTAACAATCCTATAACTGGGAAAAAAAATTCTATTCCCTCTGCTGGACATCAGGATGAGAAGGGAAGGAGGCAGGCACATGGATAAGTAGAGAGAACAAAGGATTCAGAGAACATGTATTTAGGTGAGGAATATGGGGCAGCTAGGGGGAGGTGGAAAATGAGGGACATTAAACTATTTATATGAATTGTTTGTGTGAATTGAAGGCACTCAAACTGAATGTTTAAAAAAAAAATGTTATTTTGATGCAGATGGCAATAGAAATACATTCTGAAAAAAAAACCTCCGTGTACGCCATCAAAAGCCCTGCAGGCATATTCCCATTCCTTCTGTTGCTTTGCAGCGCAGGAACACAACAAAAAGAACTGGAACCAGAAAATCACGGCCACTGGTATAATTGCCATGGAAGAGCCCTTCCCATGTTCGGCTCACGCTCTGGGCCTAAGAGGGTTTTCATTCCCCAAAGGGCTACGGTCAAACAATGAGCCCGCCCCTCCAGGGTGAGAGAGGTTGTTGTCTTTTCAAATTGGCATCTGCAGCTGCTGGTCTTTTGAGTCTTTGCTAGTCAGGGCCCCTCCTCTTTCTTGTAAAAGCTGGCATCATTTTAATTATTTTTGTAAATTTCGCCCTTCATTAGCTCCACCGTGCTGGGATACAAGGGCAAAAAAAAAATCTGTAATTTGAGGATTCATTAAGCAGCTGTTGTTACTTATTTGCTGCAGTAAATGCCCGAAGTGAGCTGATTTGCTGCATTGGTATAAGAAACTGGGATATCCCAGCCAGACAGGTTTTGATTTGTTTCACTTGGAGGTCAGGCCTCCAGGGAACATAGACATCCAGCTGGAGAACGTGTAGATGTTTGTTTCTCTTTTTCAAAGGATGTTCATTCATTCAACAAATATTATTGACTGTCTATGAGAGGGCTCTTAGGATGCTGCACAACTGCCATTTCATGGAGAAAACTTTGTTGGGAGAAAAAAAATTTTTTTCTAGGATAAGTGAAAAAGGCTCGAAGTGGGTCTCTTTTAGTATACTGGGTTTTATTTATAATCCACATAAATACATACCATCTCTCTCCTTCTTTCAAAATCTTTCTTTTTTCTTTCTCTCTTTCTTTTTCTTTCTATTTTATTAAGTTTTTTATTTAAATTCAATTTAATTAACATGCACTGTATTTTTAGTTTCAGAGGTAGAATTTAGTGATTCATCAGTTGCATATAACACCCAGTGCTCATCACATCACGTGCCCTCCTTAATGTCCATCATCACCCAGTTACCCCTTCCCCTCCTTCCCCTCTTTGTTTCCTAGAGTTAAGAATCTCTTATGGTTTGCCTATTACTTTCACAATTTTAGCAAGGAGAGAGAGAGAGGCAAGCCATTCTTCTGAACGGTATAGCTACACAGCGTTGTGTCCACTCTGCATAGTGCAGGAAGTCACACATGAGCAAGGACAGTGGCTTGTGCAAAGTATGAAATCAGACATCCCTTCCTCAGTACTCTGTAGTTTTATGTCTAAGATGAGTGCCTAAGATTCCATCAGAGCCAGCCTCCTCCCTCCTCCGACTGGAGGGCTGGAGAACTCTTCAGCCAAAAACTCCATCAAAAAAATCAGTACCCTCTGCCCTTGCTTTGAAGAGTAGTCTCTCTGATCAGTTTTTATAGATAAATCTAAGATTTTGTTAAAAAAGAAAGTTCCTTTTTGGTTTTTAAATACGTATGAAAATAGTATCTTCATATTGTATGTCAGCTTTCTAAAATATTACAAATTAGATTCATTTATGAAGGAAAAAAATGGCATTAGGGAGCTTCCCAGGTAAGACTGATTACCCCTGGGGCAAAAGATTTCCTCCAAACATCAAGTGATCATCCCTACAAAAGATGCTAAAAGGAGTGTTCAACCAGGGAGCTAGAATTCTCTCCATTGGTGAGAAATTGGCAGCAGCTACGAGCTAGGGAAAAAAAATTCTTCTACAGTTCCGGTCCCCAAAGGTCACTCTTGGCCACATTTTGTCTCTGAAGACAGAGAACTGAAATATTATTTGTTCTTGTGAATTATTTTTTGTTCTTTTATTGGAATTCAATAGAGTAAAAATAACCACTGCCTATTATCCGTTTCTTGTCGGCTCTACCTGGGCTGAGGTGGTGGGAAAGGACAGGAAGAGATTTTGCAGATGTTGAATAGAAGAAAGCCCTTTTTGGAATGTGTTTGCATGACTCATAAAGAACAGTTATTCTTAGCCTTCCCGTCACAAGAGATAAAGCTCTTTTGTCCTATAATACAGGCTCCTACTTAAAAGGGAAACCCATGGTCCATTCAAAGCTAGAGCCCAATAATAAGCTCCCTTAATAGTACCTGCCCAAACCCCTGGAGTTATATTATATCACTCTTTACAAGCCTAGAATGTAATGCAAAATTTTATTGTCCTTGGCGTTTTCATTTGTTAGAGTTGTACCACCTGGAACAATAGGAAGTGCTTAATGTAGTAGCAATAATTTTAATTCAGTTATAAGAATCACCAATTTAGCAGTACAACTCAATACAATTAAATATGCTATCCTATATAGAAAATCCATCACCTTTTGGGATCACCTCTCTAGAATCAGATCTCATAATCAAACTTCAATCTAATATTGATCACGTTTTGGATAAGCCTGTCTTGATTCCCAGAACCAATAAACCAACAACATTTGGAAGCAATTTACTAAAGGATAGCACTACTCTTTGATGGATTAAATAGCAAGAGGTCAATGGGGACTAAAAGAACTTTGTTCAAATTAAAACATATCTTATTTCCAATTTGCTTCTGAACTGGTTTCTTGCACATTCTTAGTTTTTGGGTTTTTTTTTCCTTTCGGAAAAAAGGACCACTGTACCAGCTCACTGATACACCTTTTCCCCTTGATCCTTCTATCCTGTTTTTTATTCTTTCAACATTTATTAAACATTTTTTTAACACCTAGTGCCAAGCACTAGCTGGGCGTTATAGACAAAGTGAAAGCAGTATTCCAGGAGCTCTCAACCTAGAAGGGAAGATAAATAAGGAGGATGTTATAATCGATGGTGGTAAGAGCTGTGAGTTTGGGAAGCTCACAGGGCTGCGTGAAACTAAAGAAAGATGCACAGAGCTCCCCTGGGCCATCATAAGTCTTTAGTAAAAGATTACCACTCTAATTCATAGAGAAGTAGGGCACCATATACATCTTTCAATTCTTCCTGGGGTCAGTGGAAAATAAGAGGCTGGGTCTTATATGTGCTTCTCCTTCTGACTAGGAAACTTCTGTGACTATTCTCCCTGGTCTCACTTTGTCAACTGTCCCAGGAAGCCTTCTCTGACCACCTCTTTCCCAAGTCTGGACTGGGGACAGTCTGCTCACCTGCTGCAATATAGCCTCGAATTTACTCCTGCAGTACTTTCTTTTTTTAATTTAAATTCAATTAGCCAATGTATAGTACATCATTAGTTTTTGATGTAGTGTTCAATGATTCACTAATTGTGTAAAACACCCAGTGCTCCTCACATCATGTGCCCTCCTTAATGCCCATCACCCGGTTACCCCATTCCCCCACCCACCTCCCCTTCTGTAACCCTCAGTTTGTTTCCTGGAGTCAAGAGTTTCTCATGGTTTGTCTCCCTCTCTGATTTCTTCCCATTCAGTTTTCTCTCCCTTCCGCTATTGTCCTCTGCACTATTCCTTATAGTCCACATATGAGTAAACCCATATGATAATTCTTTCTCTGATTGACTTATTTCACTTAGCATAATATCCTCCAGTTCCATCCATATCAGTGAAAATGGTAGGTATTCATCCTTTCTGATGGCTGAGTAATATTCCATTGTATATACGTACCACATCTTCTTTATCCATTCATGTGTTAATGGATATCTCAGCTCCTTCCACAGTTTGGCCATTGTGGACATTGCTGCAATGAACATTGGGGTGCAGGTGCCCCTTCTTTTCACTACATCTGTATCTTTGGGGTAAATACCCAGTAGTGCAATTGCTGGGTCATAGGGTAGCTCTATTTTTAACTTCCTGAGGAACCTCCATACTGTTTTCCAGAGTGGCTGCACCAGCTTCCTGCAGTACTTTGAATGAGAGTAAAATGGGGTATACCCAATGACTTAACTGTCTCAAAAATAGAGTTTTAGGGGTGCCTGGGCTAAGTCAGTTAAGCATCTGCCTTCGGCTCAGGTCACAAACCCAGGGTCCTGGGATCAAGTCTTGCATCAGGCTCCTTGCTCAGCGGGGAGTCTGTTTCTCCCTCTCCCTCTGCCCCTACCCGCTGCTTGTGCATGCTCTCTCTCTCTGTCAAATAAAAACAAAACCTTTAAAAGATAGAGTTTTATTTTAGGTTACCTCTGGAGCCCCTATTCTTTTTTTTTTTTTTAACATTTTATTTATTTATTTGACACAGAGAGAGAGAGATAGACAGAGAACACAAGCAGGGGGAGTGGCAGGCAGAGGGCCTGAAAGAAAAGTTTCATGGGGTCAACATGCTGGTGTCCCCTGATGTGTGGCTAATTCTTCTGTATCCTGCATTCTTTATTGTTTTTTCATGAATGGGATACTGAGTGGTTACAAAATATTTTATATATACATAAGAAATGGAAAGAACTCCCATTTACCTGCCGCCCAGTTTTTTTTTTTTAACTTTTTTTTTTTTAAGATTTTATTTATTTATTTGACAGAGAGACACACAGCAAGAGAGGGAACACAAGCAGGGGGAGTGGGAGAGGGAGAAGCAGGCTTCGCACTGAGCAGGGAGCCCGATGCGGGGTTCAATCCCAGGACCCTGGGACCATGACCTGAGCCGAAGGCAGACACTTAAGGACTGAGCCACCCAGGTGCCCCATACCCACCACCCAATTTAATAAAAAGAACTATACCTTATTTTTGCCATTGTTGTCTCTCATTTGCTTTTCATCTTACCCATTTTTTTCCCTAGCCAGGGGGAGCATGATGTTGAATTTTGTCTTATCACTGTCTTATTTATAGTTTTACCACATATGCTGGCATCTTTTAAATTTGTTTTTCATAACATAAATGTTATGAAAAATGAATGAATATCCAAACTGTTGTGAATAATTTATGATTTTCTTCTCAAATACATAGTACTTTGTTATGTGAAGGCATCAGAATGTGTTTATCACATCTACTAATAATGGGCATTTGTTTAGTTTCTAGGTTTGAGTTTTTGCTGTTGTTTGCTTATTGTTGTTGTTTTTTGTTTTTTGTTTTTTTTTTGCTATTTATAAATAGTAACTCCCAGTGAATATGTGCAAACATTTTTCTAGAGTATATACCGAAGAGTGAAATTGCTGTATTTTAGGATGCATACATTTTCATCCTACTAGAAAATGTAACTTTGTTCCCAAAGTTGTTCTACCTCTTAATACCCCCACTATCAGTGCATAAATGTCCTGGTTGTTCCATAGCTTCATTTGAGATAGTCAAATATTTTTTTCCTAGTTGGTAGACATGAAAGGCTATCTCATTATGGATTTAATTTGCATTTTCCACATTGCTAATGAGGCTGAATATTATTTCTTAAGTTACTGATCATTTAGAATTCCTCTTCTGTAAAGTCAAGTCTTTTCAAGGCTTTTATCCATTTTTCATTTCTTTTGGATTGTTTTTATGGGGTGGGTGGTGTGTAGGAAATCTTTATATTTTTGGTATACATCCATTTTGCGTTTTGTGTTTTGCAAATACATTTTCAAACATGTTTTTTCTCTGTTTATGGTATGTTTCAATAAGCATAACTTCTAATTATAATATAGTCAACTTTGTAATTATTTTAGTAGGGATAATTTGAATATCTTATTTAATATATATTTCTTAAGACAAAATATCTTATATGGTCTTCTCAAAGTTTTATCATTTTGACTTTTACATTTAAATCCTTAACTCACCTAGAATTAAGTGAACTTACCTTATCCATTTAATTCCTACTTGGAAGGAGATGATTTTTTGTAAGCTGTGGGGTAAGATATCCAATTTCTTTTTTTTCTATATGAAAAACCAATTGTCCAGCCCTACTTAATACAAAACATATTCTTTCTCCAGAGATCTCAATACAATCCCTACTATAAATCAATGTTCCATACTGTCAGGGTATGTTTCTGGAAACTTTTTTTTTTCTATTCTAATGGTTCATTTGTCTATCTCTGCACCAATGTACCCCATTTTAATTATTAAGGCTTTATCAGTTTTGAAAACTGATAATGGATCTTCAGTCATTGTCCTTTTCTTCAGGAGAATTCTGGCTATTCTCAGGCTTTTCTTTCCAATATAAAATTTAAAATTAATTTACTAAGGTTCACAAAAATATCCACTGATATTTTGAAATTTATCTAATATTGAGGTTTTGAAGTCATAAAAGTGATAAATCTCTCTATGCAAATTTCTTTAATATCTTTCAATAAAATTGTATTTTTTTTTAAAGATTTTATTTATTTATTTGAGAGACAGAGAGTGAGAGAGAGACAGCGAGAGCATGAGCAGGGGGAGGGGCAGAGGGAGAAGCAGGCTTCCCGCTGAGCAGGGAGCCCGATGCAGGGCTCGATCCCAGGACCCTGGGACCATGACCTGAGCCGAAGGCAGACGCTTAACCGGCTGAGCCACCCAGGCACCCAAAATTGTATTTTTTTTATCATGGTCTGACACATCTTAAGTTATACCTATGCCTAGATATTTAATATTTCTTGAGGATATTATAAGTGGCATGTTATTATTACATTTTCTTCTTTCTTGTTGCCTGTGCCTAGAAAAGTAAATTTTTTATTTGATTTTGTATCCAGAAACATTGCTAAACTTTATGTTGCAAATAATACATTTTTTCTTTCTTTGCAATTTTTATAGCTCTCACTTCTTTTCCTGCCTTATTGCCTTAGACACGAAATTGAACAGAAGTGGTGCTCGAAGGCAGGTTTTTCTTTCATTATAAAAAAGGAACATTTTTAATATTCTACTATTTTCTGAGTATTTTGTCTAGATCCTATTTATTTGTTAGAGTTCTTTTTTATTCTTACTAGGTGTTTTTATCAACCAATGTTCAATTTCATCAAAGGCATTTTATGACTCTATTGAGATAATAATCTAATATTTTTAATTTAAACTTTTAATATTAAAAACTACTATAACTGACTTGCTAATATTTTTTTAATTTTTTTACTAACTTGCTAATGTTAAAGTTTGCATTGCTAGAATAAACCCAAATTGTTCAAAAATATATTTACCTTTTAATATATTCCTAGGTTTTTGCTAGTATTATGCACAGAATTTTTGAATTCATGTTCATGTATAGGATGGTTCTGTATATTTTCTTTCTCTTTCTGTTCTTCCCAGGTTTTGCTCCCCAAGGTTAACTTAGCCTTCTAGATTTATTTGGGGAAGTTACTTTCTCTTTTTTCATTTTGTATTCTCTACAATATTTTGTGTAGAATCAAAGCTTTTGTTCCTCGAATGATAAAACTTGCCTATAAGACTGTCTGGATTAGGTGTTTTAACTTAGGTTAGGTTTTAATTACTAATTCAATTTCTTTACTGTGTTTACATTCTGTACAAATAGTTGTGATTGGTCACATATTTCTTCAAGTTTATCTGTATTATCTAACATTTCCAAATTGTTCCTATGACTCTCTTATTTTTTAATAATCTTTGCTACATCTCTGGTTATAGCCTCCTTTTCCATTTCTGGCCTCTCATTTTATTTTACCAAGCTTTCCAGAGGTTTCTCGGTTTTATTATTTTTTTTTAAGGATTTGGTTTAGTTAGTAATTTTTTGATGTTTGTTTGCTCTTTTTTTTTTTAACTTTTCTTTCCATTTTTATGAGGGTGGCTTATTCTGTGTTTTAAATCACTTAAGATGGGATTGTGTAGTAAATTTTATTATTTGCAACAATTCATGTCATTTTCCCTATAAAAGGATTGTATTCCTTTGTCCACTGATTGTAGTCTAAACTCTGTAACTTGCTTTGAGAAATGGAACAAGAGCAGAAGGGACAGGGTCCCGGTTCTTTTACTCCCAATTCTAGGTAGAAGCTTTGAGAGGCATTGAGAATTGCTGGCATAGAAGCCAAGCTTTCAGTCACAGAATGGGAAGACAGAAGAGCAGAGCCTATCCTGTTTAAAGCAGGTAGCTGAACTGTGGGTGACTCAACATTCTGTGTAACGTGAGCAAAAAATGAATTTTTGTTGGTATAAGCACTAAGATTTTGAGCTTATTTGTTACTATATAGCAAAGTTGACTAAAACAGATATTGGTATCTTAAGGTGACATATTTCTATAACAACAATAACAAAAATCTATGTATTCATCTTGGGACTAAAGGGCAAGTTATAAAGGAACGATTGATTATTGGAGGACGGAAAAGTAGTGAGCCACGGTATGAAGTGGCAAAACATTTAGCAAACTGTCACCTGCAATAACTTAGCAGACAATCTACTAATTAATGAGTGGCTTTGGGGAAAAAGGTTTCAAAATAGAATGTTACTAGTGTGACTTGGTTATTTTTTCCCCCAGAGTTGTCAGGTGAACTCAGAAAAGCACTAGGCTGCTTTGCAAGCAGGGGAAAAAAAGAAATGAGAGCGACCAGAAATTATAGGAATTACAAAGTTGAAAAACAGACCTGTTTCTAATTAGTAAAATAAACAGAAATGCTTTGAGCAACAAAGACATCATTAAGGCTCAGATGAAGATAAATGCCCAAAAAGGGGCATTGCCATTCATAACCTTTGTTAAAAACTCTGAATGGTTTAAGGTGACCCCTAGAATATCACGTTAGTTCGAATAAAATGGCTTACAGAAAAAAAAAAAAAAGATATCCACAGTCTCCTTGAAGTCTCTTAGCTTAAGTTATCTGTAAATCTAGAAAGAAAGCCACATCTCAAAAGACCAGTGGTATAGCTATTTGCCCATGCTGCTGATTGAAATCAACTTTTTAAAAGCACATATTTTTAAGAGATATTTTGCCAGAAGTTCCAACAGGCTTGATTAAAAGAGACTAACTGCTAAGGCATAAGACAATTTAGGGGTCCCCACTTTTTTACAAGGGGAAAACAGGCTTAGCAAGGGGCTAAACTCCTAAAGATGCATATTATCCAATGCCCTTATGAGATGTGGTCTAGGAATATAATAGAAGACTCTTGGAGAAATGATTTCAGTACCTAGGAAAACAATGGACTGAGCAAAATAAGGCCTAATCAAGTAAAATTTCTTTCCATTGGGAGTGTTTGTTGTAGCTGTTGTAGCTATTTGAGGTAAGTGCATTTCATTTGATAGATCCCCAGAGGTTCACCTAATAGAAAGATTGTCATGAGACCTAGGTTTTGAACTTTTGCTGAGATTGAATGAGATACTCAGGATCTCTTCTTCAGAGGTGGCGATGAATAGAGTTTGATTGCAGAAGGAAGGAAACTGAATATTTTTTATCAAGATAGCAGGTGGTAGTATACTTCCTTGTAATACATCTCAATCCATTGACTTTTGGCTTGGGCCTGGACTTGCTTTGACAATGTGCCAGTTCTGAGTAAAAGCTTTGAGGTGCGAATGAGTTTCCACCAGTTCTCTGGTTCTTCACCTTAGCCATAAAAAAACAAGAACAGACTGGTCTCCACAGAGGGTCTTTCAGCCTGGATCTTGCAATGAGAAGATGCATGGAGCAGAGCCACAGGCCAGATCAACACTGGGGCCAAGCAGTAGTTCACACCCAGCTACATGTATTGTGAGAAATAAATAAATTTCTATCACTGTAGAACACTAAGATTCATGATTGTTTGTTACCATAGAAAAACTAACTGAAACAGATGCTTCATCATTTTTTTTTTTTTTTTTTTTTAAAGATTTTTATTTATTTATTTGACAGAGAGAGAGATAGAGCAGGAACACAAGCAGGGGGAGTGGGAGAGGGAGAAGCAGGCTTCCTGCCGAGCAAGGAGCCCGATGTGGGACTCGATCCCAGGACCCTGGGATCATGACCTGAGCCGAAGGCAGACGCTTAACGACTGAGCCACCCAGGCACCCAATGCTTCATCATTTTTCATACTTCTTTCCTTATTAAAGAAATTCAAAGTATAACATTCTCTTTAAGTATTGCTTAAAGTAGTCTACAAATTTATATGTATATATATATATATATAGTATGTTCATAACCATTCAGTTCTAATTCCCATTTTCATTTTTTTGTTCCATGTCTAATTTAAAGTGAGTTTCCTAATGTTCAAAAATATGAGAGAGTTCTACTCATTTTTCTAATTGATTTCTAATTTGATTGTATTTTAATAAGAAAAGGTGGCCCATATTATACCAATCCTTTGAAATCTCTTGAAGCTTTCATCAGGGCTCAGTGTGAATCAATTTTCATAAATGTCCCAAGTGCAGTAGGAAAGAATGTATGCTGGCACAGAGGTCAAAACCCAACAAGCACACTAAATAATAACAACAGCAACAACAAAATCCGTTTGTATCTTCAAAGTGATTGATACGTGTGCTTCCCTTATTTTCCAGTGTGCATCTAGGAAAGTTTCATGTGGAAGAAGTATGTAGAAAACCCTTTGCCAGGAGAAGGGTTTAGTGATAATAAAAATTTTTAAAACATTTGCGCACTCCAACAAGGGGTTGGTTGGGCTGTGGGGAGATTGGTGGGAACACCCACTGGCTTGGATAAAGAACATGGACATATGTGAAAGGAATAGGGATTTGGAGATGTTCCCATAGCCTCTCCCTCATCCATCCTCCTCTCACCCATCCCCCACACAACAATTAAAATGCTGCCAGTCAGGCCAGAAGTGATCATGTGATTCTCCTTCCTTCCTTCTCTCCTTTCTTCTCTTTCTTTCTCAATCATTTATTGGATACCTGCTGTCTACCAGGCAATATGGTAGATATGAAGATGAATGAGTCTTAGCTTCTACCTTCAAACTGTTACACATTTATTCAGACACCAATAACAATAATGAAAGGCAAACTTAATGCAAGGCACAATGTGTTGGAGAACAAATGAGAAACGAGCCAGAATGCCCCAGGTAGAGAAAGGATTCTAAGTACCCCATTTTGGAAAAAGAATTTGTCTGGAACCTTAAAATAGTCACTCGGGTTTCCATGGTTGGAATATGGACAGCACCAGAAATGCCACTAAGATTATCAGTAAACGCATCAGTTTCCTGAAGGAAATAATAGTTGGATCCTTAGTGTTTTTATATCTGCCAATGCTGTAAGGTTTCCTAAGATGATTACACAGGTTTTCTTTTATTCATTAACTTTCTATTCCAGATATGACATACATTAATAATGATCTATATTCTTTATAAAAGTCCTTTCCAATAGAAATATATAGTGAGCCACATATTTAATTCAAAATCTTCTAGTAGTAATATTTTAAAAAGTAAACAGAAACAATTAAAATTAATTTAATGATATCTTTTGTTTAATTTAACATATTCCAAATATTATTTAAATATGTAATAGTCAACACAAAAATATTAATGATATATTATGATCTTTTTTGTTGAATTCAGTGTGTATTTTACATTTACACTATATTTCAATTCACACTAGCCATATTTCAAGTATTCATTAGTCACATATAGCTAGCATATTGGATCGCTCAGATTGGATAATTAAAACATAAATGAATTGTTAAATATTTATATTGTTTATAACACAGGTAAGAAGGAAGAAAATATAGTAATCAGGAAAACAGTTTATGAAAGTCAAAGAGGTTTATACATTAAACATCTAAATAAACTTGAGAACAACAACTAAAGGCTATATATAAAATTCAAGTTCATGTTCACAGAGAGCTCTTTAAGAAACTGATAAATTATTGTTTCTCCTATTTATATGATATGACTTTTGTTTTTAATTTACGTCAATGTGTTTTAAATTATCTTGTTTACAGGGTGGAGAGTTCTTAATATAATAAGTCATCACAATAGCAAGTGCAATGACTTTTTGGCCTTGTAGAGAGGAAATCCTATACTATAAGAGGCTACACGATTTCAGGGTGGGGCCCTGTTATTCTGCAGGATAAGCCATTCAGGTTAATCAAGGCCTAATTCAGAGCCAAAATGAAAATAATGACTGCTTGGGTTGAACTCCATGTGTTCTGAGAATAGGATTTGATCAAATCCTAAACTTCATTAGTTGAGCAACTGACATATTCAGTGCACTTTGTTATTCCTTGGGATTGGTAGTTTTATAAACCAGTTTGTCATCCACAACTAACCAAAATATTCCAGAATGTTATCAGTTTGTGTTTTTGTTGTGTTTTTTTTAGGGAGAACTCGAGAATAAACCAAGTTTCTTTGTGGTGATGAGCATACCAGACTTCAACAAATGAAGAATTATTGGAAAAGAAGTAGATAGAAGTAAAGGAAACACAATTCTCTCATCTCTGTGCTTTGAATTTTAAAGCAAAGTCAGACTGTTAACAGAAGGTATGAGAAAATACTGGAATGTATGACCAAGGGGTAGACCCAGGGAGATAGATTCATGTGAGCCATGTGACAAAGGAAGATTTAAATTGAGATTGTTTGAGCTTTGAATCAATAGTCCCAGTATATCCTAAGATGTGATTTTATTCACATTCATTAATATTCAATTTATGAAACAAAACAAACAGTGACCAAACTTTATCTAGATATTTTGAAATACAACCTAAAAATCCATTTGCTAACCATCCTTTTGGGGCTAGCTTGTTCATAGATTCAAGAACGACTTTTGGAGATCAAAGTTTCCAATTTATTCTTGTTTTCTAATAAAAGTCATAGTCCGTGATAGAAACTTGTTACAATACTGCCAAATTCTCCTGCATCCTGAATAGAGTGTGAGATAATCACCATCATCACCCAGGTGGTCTTCCAGGAGCCCTGATTGAATGCCAAAACACAAAGGTCATACGCTAAGTAGATAGAAGATAAACATCATCACTTCATCCATGTAGTGGCCTCCCAGGCTTCTATAACACATTAGCAATGTTTGAATTGTTGTCATCAATATAAAAAAAACAAACAAACACCAAACTTTGCACAATGCTTGGTGTCCTTGCAAGTTTCATGCAGTATGCGGTTTGCAAAGTGAGCCCACCCTTAAATGTACCCCCCAGCCCCTCTCACTAATTATTCATTAAGCTTATTTCCCAGCCGACTTCTCATTTCCATAACCTATTTTCCTCTTCACCTTTCTACTTCTCTGCTCTAGTTTTAATTTTTTTTTCCTTTCTTACTTTCTAATGCAAAAGTACATTATGTCCCTAGATAGCACATTTTTTATATTCAGGTTAATATTCTTGGACTAAAACATTTATCTGTACCACTATTGGTCCCTGAAGCAATCCTGAAATGGCAATCCATTTAAAGCAGAACTCCAGTCTAGATGCAAAGGCACGATCCCTCAGCTATAAAAGGGGTCCAAATTTCATTGTATTTCCTATTAATGTTATTTATTTTAAAGGCTATGGAGCCCCTTGCTTAACTATTTTTAGAGTGTCAGAGAACATGTAACCAAAAAGGTCATCTCTTCCTTTACATTTTTGGTAAATTAAGTGGTTGAGGAAGATAACAGCCTTGGACAGGGAATTTTGTCCTCAGGCACAATCCTCTAGCTTAATATTGGCTGTTGGATCATGAAAACTTTATTCAACTTCTCTAAGCCTCTGTTTCCTCATATGTAAAATGGGAATAATAACGTACCCACATTAATGTTACTGAGAGCATAAATGAAATAATATGCAGTTCCTCAGGCATGAGGGGGACTCAAGAAATTAGTTGTGTTACCTTACCATCATTATCATAATAATACATTAGTATTATCATAATGAGATCAACATCAGTGGGAGAATAAATCTCCATGGAGTCCATTCCATGTCCAAAATACAGATTGAAAAAGAATGATCAGATGGCAGAGGCTGTGTCTGGGGGCTGGGAGAGGGCTATCCCAGTTTGACTAGAAAACAAAATATAAATGCTTGATTCTTTCCCTTTATTTACCACCTAGGCATGTTACATTTGGTTGATAAATCTCTTAAGTCTATTTTAGTTGATAGGCTCCTCCATTTTATTCTATTGATATTTATTTGTTGGAAAAATTGAGTCATTTGATCTTTAGTGTTTCCCTCAGTCTGGATTTTGCTAACTGCATCCCTGTGGTATAGTTAGTAGGTTCCCGTGTTCTCTGTCAGATTTAGATTTAATTTTTTTTTACAAGACTTCTCTATAGGCAATGTTGAATTGTTCCATTGGGAGGGACATAGTCTTTCTTTTAATTTTATAAGCTGCCAATGATGCTCAATGTCTGGATTGCTGATGGGGATCAGTGGGGTGCAAAGGGCAGTGAAAAGATAATGCTGCAATTCTATCATTCCTTCATTTATTTCCTAGAATACTTCTAAAAAGGTAAATGTCCCCTCATCTACCACTTGGTTTCCCAAAGGTACAAAATAGGAAAGGCATAGTAAATGCTTGATCCCTCCCTCCTCTCCTATTTTTTACCAGATCTAAAAATAATGAGTAGGTGTCCTAGCATTCTGGGACCAATATATTTTGCTGATGGTTACTGACTTATTTTTTGTAAGTATTATTTATAAGTATTATTATGAACCTGTTGATTTAAACAGATTTGGTATTAAAGTATTGCAGCTTGCATCCTTATTGATGATCACATCATTTCATCTTTTTTCTGGTAACACTGATTTATTGTAATGTATGGTTACTTGCACAGTAACTAAAAGAAAAAGACAAAAATCCATAAATATAAAGAAACTTTGAAAATAACAGAGTTTACATAGTTGTATATATAAAACCCTGCTAAAACAACTATATAACAGGTTCTTTTCTAGTATTATTAGAATTGCTCGATCTTTTGCCAGTGGTTCCTCTTTAGGATGATTCCTGAATCCTTTTAACATGACCTTCATCGTGTCTGATAACTTCCTTGCTAATTAGAATGGTAAAATGTTTCAGACTCATGTGGCACATTTTTTAGTTCCAAGCACTTTGGTTTGTTTTAGTGAGAAACAGTATTTCAAGATAGAAGCTTGAGTGCAAGGGAGCTCATTTCTCTTTGGTTAGTCATGGTGTTTAGGCCTTTCCATTAGACTAAGTAAAAGTTCTGCACCCAATACCACCATGGGGGTGAAGGATGGGTTCCCCCACATACCTAATAAGCAATTTTTCAATTTGACTCAATTCTGATGTCTTAGATTTGACTCAATTCTGACACTATCTACCTAGAGATGGCATCAGATTCTACACTACAAGATTGCACCTCAACACAAATACTTCAGAGGCCAATCACAAGCCCAGGTTGTCACCTGTGCTCCTGACTCACCTGCTACAGATTAGAGGTTCCATCGACCCCTTTCTTGGGTTTGATTAATTTCCTAGAACAGCTCAGAGAACTCAGAGAAACATTTCAATTACTAGGTCACTGTTTTATTATAAACAGATATAACTCAGGAACAGCCAAATGGAAAAGATACAGAGCAAGGTACAGGAAGGGGCTCGGAGCTTCCACAACCCCTCTAGGTGCACCATTCTTCCAAATCTGCACAAGTTCACAAACCCAGAAGCTCTTTAAATCCCGTCCTTTTGAGTTTTTATAGAGGCTTTATTATATAGGTGTGATTGATTAAATCATTGGCCACTGGCAGTTGTTTCAACCTCCAGCCCCTCTCCCCTCCATGAAGGTTGGGGTTGGGGTTGGGGAGTGGAATTGAAAGTTCCAACCCTCTAGTCACAAGGTTAGTTCGCCTGGCAACCAGCCCCAAAGGTGTCCAAAAGTCACCTTTGTAACAACAAACGCCACCTTTCTCACTCTCATCACATAGGAAATTCCAAGGCTGATATGAGCTCTGTGCCAGGACTAGTAAACAAAGACCAAATATATATTTCTTATTATAAATTACAATATCACACAAAGCTAGGATTTTATTTTGAGATAAATTACATCAAGATCCCTACTGTTATGAACTGAATGTTTGTGTCCCCCAAAATTCGTATGTGGAGATCCTAACCCCCAAGGTGATGGTGTTAGGCAGGGGGGGTCTTTGAGAGGTGATTAGGTCATAAGAATGGGATTAGTTCCCTTATAAAAGAGACCCCAGAGAGCTCTCTAGCCTGTCTTCGCCATGTGAGGATACAATAAGAAGATACCCATCTGCAAATAAAGAAGTGGTCTCTCATCAGACACCAGATCTGCCAGCATCTTGATCTTGGACTTCCCAGACTCCAGAACCATGAGAGATAGATTTCTGTTGTTTAGGCCACTCAGTCTATGGTATTCTATTATAGCAGCCTGAACAAACTAAGATACCTACAGTATCTTCCTATTTAAATTTGAGATTATAGGGTTTTTATTTAATCTCTCCTATCTTATACTCTTATTTCCTATCTCCTATTCTGAGGGTGGCAGTCTGAGGCACTCTCAAGGACACAAGGTTAGTTGAATTAAATCATCACATAACTACTGATTTGTTTATATCCAGATTAACATATAACACTCTTGGAATAAAATGCCAACACTGTGACTAATAATTATTACTGATAATAGCTTAAGATTTTTCTTAATTTTTGATTGATTTCCTGATTACCATTTCTTTTGTCCTTAGGACATACACCATTAAGTACATACACTCAAATTTCTGGGTTTTAAAGTCATGTAAAATGAAATACTTCTTCCCTGTGTAGCTATGTGACAAACTGAATATACAAATATAAGTGTGTATGCATGTGTGTGTGTCTTTTTAGTGATAGATTTTTTAATTAAGTCAAAATTTTTAATTATGCAAAATATGTAGTTCCAAAGTAAAATATATGAATAAGGTATATTTAAAGTCTAGCTTTTTTTTTTTTTAAGATTCTACTGATTTACTTTAGAGAGAGCATGCAAGCGCGGGGAGGGAGAGGGACAAGCGGACTCCACGCTGAGCACAGAGCTTGATGCAGGTTTCAATGCAGGACTCAATCCCATGATCCTGAGATCATGACTCTCACTGAGGTTATGACCTGAGCTGAAATCAAGAGTCAGAAGCTCAACTGACTGAGCCACCCAGGCATACTATACTTAGATAAATATAGTGTACGATACATATTTTCTCCACCTTGCTTTTTCACTTCACAGTATATTCTAGACATGTCCATAGTAGTGCATGGAGATTTTTCCCATTCTTTTTAGTAGCTGCATAGTGCCCTCATTGGATGGTTATGATAGTCTACTCAACCACTTCTCTTTTGATGTATATTTGAGGTGGTTCCAGGATTTTCATAGGATAAACAGTCTTTCAATAAATAGTCTTGAGCAGATGCCTTTTTAATTTGTGCTAGTGTAACTTTGGGATTGATTCCTAGAAGTGGAATTGCTGGGTCAAAGGGCAAATGCATATGTAATTTCTAGATATTTCCAAACTCCTTGCAATAAACATTGTACCGTTTTGCATTCACAGTGGCAGTATATGAGAATACCTATTTTCCCACAGCCATGCCAATAGAGCATGTTGCCAGACTTTTGGAGTTTTGCCCATCATATAGGTGAGAAATTTTATCTTGGTGAGTTTTAGTCTGCATTTCTCTTATTACGATCAAGTATGATCATCATTCCATATTTTAAAAACCATTTGAATTTTTTAACTATCCATTTTTCTAGCTCATTTTTTTCTATAGAAGTGTTGGGTTTTTTAATTCTCTAGTTATTTAAGTATTAGGAATGCTTGTGAGATAAACTGAAAGCATTTTCCTTAGTTTGTCTATTTTCTTGCATCTTGCAAAAATTCTATATATATATGAGTGTATATATAGAATTTATTAGGCATGCTTATATGCATATGTCATACATGTGTACAAACACACTATTTTATCTACCCTATTGCTTTTCGATTTAGAGTCATATTTAGGAAAGTTTTATCCACTTCTATTTATAAAGGATTCATACATATTTCCTCCAGTACATATATGGTTTCATAATTTTATATTTAAATCTCATAGATGTGGAATTTATCCTAGTATATGGTTTGAGGAATTAATCCAGATTTATCTTTTTCCATAAACTATTTATCTTGATATCATTTATTTTACAAATTCATCCTCTTCCATTATTTGAGATGCCATCTGTGGTAGGTAGAATAATGCCCTCTCCCCACAAAGACATCCATGTCTGAATCCCTGGAACCTCTGAATGTGTTTACATGACAAGGGATAATTGACTAGCAGATGGAATTAAGTTTGCTAATCAGCTGACCTTAAAATAAGGAGATTACTCTTATCCAGATTGGCTCAACGTAACCACAGGGTCCTTTAAAGTGGAAGAGGGAGGCTGAGGAGGAAGTCAGAGTCAGAGAAAGATTTGAAGATGGTACACGGCTGGCTTTGAAGATGAAGGAAGAAGCCAGCAGCCATGGAATGCAAGAGGTCTGTTAAAGCTAGAGAAAGAAGGAAGTGGATTTTCTCCTAAAACCTATAGAAGGAATGCATCCCTGCAGACACCTTGACTTTAACCCGCTGAGAGCCATTTTAGACCTCTGACCTATAGAACTGCAAGACTATTAAATTTGTGTTGTTTTAAGTCGCTGAATTTGTGGTAATTTGTTACAGCAGCAATGTACTAGGAAACTAGTACATCCTCTTTATCATAAACTAAATTTAGGAATTAATTTGGTTTTATTTCTAGATTTTTTAAAAAGATTTTATTTATTTATTTGAGCGAAAGCAGAGCAAGAGAGAGCGGAGGTGAGGGACAAGCAGACTCCCCACTAAGCAGGGAGCCTGACACGGGGCCCTATCCCAGGACCCTGAGATCAGGACTTGAGCCGCAGGCAGACACTTAACTGACTGAGCCACCCAGGTGCCCCTGTTTCTGGATTTTCTATTCTATTCCATCATTCAGTCTGTTTTTCCATGTGCCATATAACACTGTTTTAGTTATAGAGGCTTTATAGTAAGTCTTAGTACCCATTGGAGAGGCCACCCTCTCCCTTTCTTCCCCAGTGTTGTCCTAGCTATTCTCACTTATTTTTCTAAAGAAAGTTTATCATCAATTTGTCTATCTCCAGGAAAAAAAAAAAAAAACTTAATGGTAGACTTAGTATCAGTAGTCTTTTAACCTTGGGAAATCACATACTTGATTTATGAGGCTCAGTGATTCATACAATGAAAAATAAGACAGGTGTACATGGCATAATATGCCAGGAGCTATGGTTGAAAAAAGTGTTACTAAAAATTACTTGGAAATCATATATGTAAACAATTGCTTTATTATCAAGATATTTTAAATGCCAAGTGAACAGGAAGCACATTCAAACTAATTTAAGGGCAAAAAATATTAATTGGCTCACACAATTGAAAACTCCAAATAAGGGTGGGAGCAGGTATTCAAATGACCTCACAAGCAGGTCACTGTTGTCTTCTTGCGCACATACACCCTCTTCATGTACTGCCTCCCTGTAGGTAGCTACAGACATGCCCTTTACCAACTTAGCAATGCGTGGGGGGAAAAAAAAGTGTACCTCTTAGTAGTCTCAGCAAAAGTTGAAAAATTGCATCTGTCTGGGGAGGGAGTGCAAAAAAAAGATTTCAGATAATGATACAAGAATCCTAAAGGCTAATAATCTTTCCAAGTAAAGAGAAGAGGAAAAGACTTTTCAGGGAAAAAAGTATGGCAGGGTGAAAAAATGTGTTATGTCTGAGAGGCTCTGGGAACTCCATGCAGCTGCTGCAGAGTTTGTGTAGGGAGATGTCAGGATTCAAGCCCGGAGAAGCAATAGATGGATCTTTCATGCCAGGTTAAAAAGTTTGCATCTGATCCTGAGTATTATCAGATGGTTTTAAAGAGGAGAGAGTGATGAGGAGATTTTGTTTTAGGAGAACAGCCATGTTGCTTATTTAAAACTGGATTGGGCAGGCGGATAAAGCAGATGACCGGTGGGAAGGCTACTGTGGTGGTTTTCAGCAACATAATGAGAACAAGAGTTAAGGAGGAGTCACTGTTGTACACCTGAAAATAATGTAACACTGAGTATCAGCCATACTCCAATTAAAGAAAAAAAAAGTTGAGGAAGAGAGAAGGACTGGGTCATCTTTTTTTTTTTCTGAAGAGTTTTCCAAGGAACACTAATTCAGCCGATTATCAAGGTATTATGTTAAAAAAAATAAACAACTTGTAGCCAAATAAACTGAGGTCACTTTGTTTACTGCAGGACTTTTCAGAACATTTAACATACTAATGTGTATGTTCAGCCATCCCCCAAATAGTAGCTTTGTCAATTCCATTCATTTTGGTCATCATGCTAACCAGATATCTTTTTTGGCCACTCTTT
The DNA here is from genome assembly GCF_002201575.2 of Neomonachus schauinslandi. NCBI lineage: Eukaryota > Metazoa > Chordata > Mammalia > Carnivora > Phocidae > Neomonachus > Neomonachus schauinslandi. The sequence continues at coordinate 30,860,391 of NC_058407.1, read as the reverse complement.
GAAAATATTGGATTAGAGAGTAGAAAAAAAGGTGATAAGATATAAGATACAGATGATAAATAATATAAGAAATAGTATTAAAGTAGAAGATAATAGAAATAGAATATATAATGTATAATGTAGTAAATATAAATAAAATATTTCAGCATGGCTCTTCTCACTCAAAAGTTCGATTGGATCATGTCTGGCAAGTGTGTCAAAGAGCCTAAAAGCCAGACTGCAATAATTTTAAGTTGTAGCTCTTGTCGGGGTGTTAGGTACCATAATATTTTGTTTAGGAAAACTCATCTGTTGTTGGCAGACCTCTTTCTATCCTTCAGGCTCTAATGCCCTGTTTCTTCACCAAAAGCTATGGTTTTTAAAAGCATTTGCAACAGATATTTTTAAGAAAAACAATGTGATATACTACCACAGCCTACCTCACCACCCTAAATAGGTGAGTAAGATTTCTTACCTTGCACTTCCATGTAGGCAGTGATAGCCACCCTCCAAGAGGGGTCTCCTGGCAATGATATTCCAAGCAAAGCCAGTGAGGAGCTAAAGCCTCTTGCCAATAACCACGAGTGAGCTTGGAAGTCTCAGTCAAGCTCTCAGAGTCTGTAGCCATAGCCGACATCTTGACGGCAACCTCATGAGAGACCCTGAGCCCAATCAGCATTGTTGCCTCATGTGGTTCCACTGCTGTTACTCATTCTATCAAACTTCTAGTCACTGAGTTTCAAAACGTTAGAGTTGACTTTGTTGCACTCCCTCATGCCCATGTCAGTCATAAGGTACAGCTTCTCACTGTCTCTTCCTTGGTCCTCTGGTGGCCCCTGTTCTAGCTGAGTTCTTAATACCTATTAGTCTACCACAGTAAATCCCCAGATCTCCTCCCTACCTGGCATGACCCTTCATTATCCTTTTCTCCCGATTTCTTCTGCACACAAATCCCAGATTAGTCATATTTGCTTTAGCTGGGTCAACTTTGGAGGCCAGGCGTGCTCTTGCTCCAGCTGAATTCTCCAGATTTGGCAACGACAAGAGCTGGCTTTGCAGGGCCTCGACCCATGTCCAGTCATTGGCCCTTGCCTGCCACTATGACTGCCACTTCAGATTTCTTTTTTTTTTTTTAAGATTTTATTTATTTATTTGAGAGAGAGAGCACATGAGAGGTGGGAGGGTCAGAGGGAGAAGCAGGCTCCCTGCCGAGCAGGGAGCCCGATGCGGGACTCGATCCCGGGACTCCAGGATCATGACCTGAGCCGAAGGCAGTTGCTTAACCAACTGAGCCACCCAGGTGCCCTGCCACTTCAGATTTCATATGCGAAGTTAAAATGGAGTAGTCACTATGTAAATGAAACACTGAGATGAGATCTGAGCGACTACTTCACCAGATTTCCACCCAAGTTTTTTCTTCGTGTAGGCATTCTGTAGCTATCCTTTTTTTTCTTTTCATTACTTTTCATCTTCCATACTGTGTTTTAAGTAATCGGGACTCTTGAGGGCACAATGAATTGAGCTCCCTTTTCCCCATAGCTGGAATCATTTTCTCACGTTGATTCCACATGCAGTGCTGTGGTTAAGAGCATGGGTGTGCTAGTCACACTGCCTGGGATCAAAGACCAGCTCTACCATGTACTTATTTTATGGCCTAGGGCAAGTTAATTAACATCTTTGCACCTCTGTTTCCTCATTTGTAAAAAGAAGATAATAAAAAAAAACCTAATTTACAGAATTTTTGTGAAGAAAAGCAGTTAATTTCCAAAATATTTAAGGAACTCATGCACTTCAAGAGGAAAAAAAACAATTCAATTAAAAAGTGGGCTGAGGACCTGAATAAACATGTTTCCAAAGAAGACCTACAGATGACCAACAGGTACATCAACATCACTAATGTCAGGGAAATGCACATGAAAACACAAGGAGGTATCACTTCACACCTGTTAGAATGGCTGTTATCAAAAAGATAAGAAATAATGAGTGCTGGCAAGGAAATGTAGAAAACGGAACACTGCTCTCTTGGTGGGAATTTAAACTGGTGCAACCATTATGGAAAATAGTATGGAGGTTCCTCAAAAAATTAAAAATAGAACTACCCTATGATCCAGCAATTCTACCTCTGGGCATATAGCTGAAGGAAATGAAATCAGGACCTCAAAGAGAAATCTACACTCATACTCATTGTAGCATTGTTCACAATAGCAAAGATATGGAAACAATTTAAGTGTTTACAGATAAATGGACAAAGATGTCACACACACACACACACACACACACACTAGAATATTATTCAGCCATGAGAAAAAAGGAAATCCTGCCATTTGCAACAACTTGGATTGACCATAAGGGCATTATGTTAAGCAAAATAAGTCAGCAAATGCAAATAGTGTATGATATCACTATGTGCAATCTAAAAGAACTGAATTCATAGAAACAGAGCAGAATGGGTGTTGCCAGGTGCTGGCAGTGGGGAAGAGGGATGGGGAGATGTTGGTCAAAGAGTACAGTCTTCTAGTTATGAAATGAGTAAGTTTGGGGAATCTAATGCGCAGCATGGTGATGATAGTTAACAATGCTGTATTATATACTTGAAAGTTACTAAGAGAATAGATCTTAAATGTTCTCACCACAATAAACACATGGTAATTATGATAGGGGATGGAGGTGTTAACTAACCCTACTGTGATAATCATTCTGCCATATATGCATATCAAAACAATAGTTGTATATCTTAAACCTATACAATGTTATATGTCATTATATCTCAATAAAGTTGGAAAATTAATGAAAAATCTATAGAGACTAAGACAGTATCTGAAAAAAAAGAAGACATAGAGTGAACAGAATGAAGAATAACAGTAACAAGAAAGGAACATGAACCAGGAGATCACAATTTAAATCAAGGGCAGGCACATTACATAGTCCTTGAAGTAGTGACACAGAGGGTCCAGAAGTGTGCCTGGAGTCAAAGTCTGGAGCAAGGATGTAGAGCCCAGAGAACTGAGCAGAGATACATATTGGCTGTTGTCAAATTTTCGTACTGGCTACACACAGAATCTGCTTCTGTATAGGGAAGCAGTGGAGTATGGTGGAAGGGCCTCTGGAGTTGGAGCAAATTCAGTGAGATAGGGCCCAGACTCTGCCACTCACTAGATTTGTGTTCTCTGAGGACCCCTTTCCTCATACAAGAGGGGGTAATATTACTGTCTTCAAAAGATGTCCATAAAGATTAAATAATTCTTTCATTGAGAGGGAGGATAACTAGATGGCTCAGTGGATTGAGCGTCTGACTCTTGGTTTCAGCTCAGGTCATGATCTCAGGGTTGTGGGATCGAGCTCCAGGACAGGCTCCACCCTCAGCGCAGAATCTCCTTAAGATTGTCTCCCTCTACCCCCCCCCCAACTACCCCCTTTTAAATAAATAAATCTTTTTTAAAAAAGTCAATCAGAGAAAGATAAATATCTTACGATCTCACTCATATGTGCAATTTAAGAAAAAAAACAAAGGATCATGGGGAAGAGAGGGAAAACTAAAACAAGACAAAACCAGAGAGGGAGACAAACCATAAGAGACTCTTAATCATAGGAAACAAACTGGGGGTTGCTGGAGGGGAGGGAGGTGGGAGGATGAGGTAACTGGGTGATGGACATTAAGGAGGGCACATGATGTAATGAGCACTGGGTATTATATAAGACTGATGAATCACAGACCTCTACTTCTGAAACTAATAATGCATCATATGTTAATTAGTTGAATTTAAGTAAAAAAAATAAAAACAAACAAAAAAAAGAGGGAGGATGACTAGTCTCTAATTTCCTAAGACTCAGATTGTACATCTATAATTAGCCATAACCCTATATTTTATGATAATCTCACTACCTATTAGAAAACTCAAAGGTCTTGCCTAAGTTGCTACACGACACAATTCTTTCAGTGAATCCATTATTATGTAAGCGAGGATGGCAGCCTAATAATTAGGGGTGGCAAAGTGCAGGCAGGTAACCTCCAAGAATGTCATGAATCAGGCAGGGCTGCCCTTCCACGACATTGTCACTAAGGGAGAAAATCAGCCTGATTTCAACACAAAAAAAGAGATATTTACTTGAAAACCTCTTAATGTTTAAATATTGGCAATAACTCAAATATTTAAACGCTTGTTTAGACCACATGAAGCCTATCTGCAGGTCCAATTGCTGCCCCCATTCATGAGTCTTTCCCCTCCCATCTTCACCTTAATCCTTCTAGGAATTCACATATTTCAAAAGAGGTCAAAAGTATCCTTAAAAAAGACTGAATGGTAGACTTCCAGGTAATCCTACAGGAAAGAACATGAGACACGTTGAGTACAACACATTTTCGGCACCCTTAAGCCAAGTCATGTAGACTTTCTTTTACTTTGCCTATTTGTATATATGGAGGGTCTATTTTGAACCATGTGGTCAAGAAGGCCTCTCTGAGGAGGTGACATTTAAACTGAGAAACCATCATGTAAAATCTGGGGGGAGACAACTGCAGGAAGAAAAACCCTAAGGTGGAAGAAGCACAGAGTGTTGTAGGAAGAGGAGGGAGGCTGGTGAGGCTAGAGCACAGAGAGTGACAAGGAGGGATGGGTGCCAGGCACCGCATGCAGGGCCTGGCAGGGAGGAAGCCTGGGTTTTAGTTGGAGTGCAGTGGGAAGCCAGTGGGAAGCTTTAAAAAGGTAAAAACATGACATAATTTTATTTTTGAAAGATCTCTTAGGTTACTGTATGAAGAACCTGCTGGAGAGCAGCCTACGTGGAAGACCATGTTTCCAAAACCAGGCAAGAGAAAATAATGACTTCAAGTAGGGTTGGGGTTATCAAAGCTGGAGAGAGGTGGATCAGTGTAGCCATATTTTGGAGAAAAAGTCAGTAAGATGTGACATATGCCTGATAACCAAAGGGGAAAAAAAAGGAAAGAAAGGAGAGGGTTGCCAGGGTCAAGTACATTTAGGAATGTAATGCAGGTGTGTGTGTGTGTGTGTGTGTGCAATGTCTTCAGAGGCTGGTGGCAAGAGGATGCACATGGAATCATTTTCTCCATAAAACATCTCATCCTGGGGATTTGTATACCCCAGGATATGCTTTGTAAAACATCTAAGTATAATTTCAAAAGGCTAAAAAGCATGATGTTTATAATTCAGCTCATTAATTAAGGAAACAGCAGATGGTAAAATTGGTTTAAAGAGCATTTGAAGTGGGTATTTTATTCATTTAAATACAATTGCTAGGACGCCTGGGTGGTGCAGTCGGTTAAGCATCCGACTCTTGGTTTTGGCTCAAGTCCTGATCTCAGTATGTGAGATCCAGCCCTGGGATGGGCTCCTGGCTCAGCAAGGGGTCTGCTTGAGATTCTCTCTCCCTCTCCTTCTGTCCCCCTCCCCCCCCGCACCGCATGCTGTCTCTGTTAAATAAATAAATATAAATAAATATAAATAAATAAATAAATAAATAAATAAATAACATTGCTAAGGTAGGTACAAAACCAATTAATGCCCTCCAGGCTGATAATCTTTGGTATTTTATATTCTGTGACTCAGAAATCATTTTTTTTTTTTATTTACTAAGTGAACATGTAAATTCACAAAATCTGGAGATTTAATCAAAAGTGAATAGCAAGTCCAACAAAGATGCATTCCCCTAAATATTAGGTAAATAATTCTCGGGTAGGCCTGTTAAAGAATGTTCTCTTATAACATTGGAAAGACATGCTGCTCTCTCTTTTTCTTATTTCCAAGTTTGGGGTCATTTTTCTTAACAGATGCGTTCATGATCATGAATAATCTCCAAAGATTATCAATAATTAGCCATGAATGGAACACACACACATACGCACACAGATGATGGTCTTATTATGTTCTGGCTACCTCATTTACATAGATACAACACAAGATGTTAGCCTCCTTGAATATATAAAGCCATATGGTGTTAAGAAATTACTGAATTGTCAAGTCACTATGTCGTACAACTGAAATTAATATAACACTGTATGTCAACTATACTTCAATAATAAAAATTTTAAAAATTAAAACTAAAAATTACTAATGCCAGAGAATTATCTTTCATGTGGAAATATGTATAAGGAGTCTGGGATTGTACTTTGAAAAGCCTCTGTGCTGTTTGCTCTCGGTCCAGAGGTTGCAGAACCAAGCCTGAGAAATTTATCTCCATAAGTTTCACCTACTGTACCTATCAATGTGGATGAATTCCTCTCTCGTCAAGGTCCCAGTATCTGTTGGTGCTCCTGGCCTGATAGAGACCTAGGGAAGCCTGGGCTTGGGCTTCTTTGTGTTGATAATTCTTCCCTCTTAAGACAGTTACAGCTCTCTACTGTAGTGTTGAGCTATTTAAGAAACATTGAACGTACTAAACAAACCTAATGGTTTCGAGCATCCCTCTTTTTAGAAGGTGAAAGAACAAGTTTTGTAATTGCATTGTACTCCCTGGGAGGACTCAATAATAATTTCAAGTGTACAAGATCTATTGAATACGCCCCTCTGACCCTAAATTTAAGGTCTTGTCTTGGAAGACAAAATGAAGGAGTTATCAAAATAGATTTGGTCACTTGATTAAGATAGGATCAGGGTTACCTAAAAAGAATAAATCGTGGAACATTGGCTATTTATCAATAAGAATAACAATAATATATTTTAAGTACACAATTGTAAACAACATTAGCTCTTTTAAGTAAGGAGCTCTTTGTTTTTTAATGATAGCAAGATACAGAATATCTACTGAGGAGATTACATAAAAGGTAAAGGATAAACTTCTATTACATCTGCAAGGAGTAAAATATGCCAAGTCACACTCATAATTTTCAGAGGAAACCACATTTTAGTGTTGCATGAATATAATATTTAGGAGTAAAAGATACACAAGCTCCTTTTTTAAAAATTATCTTCTGAATAACTCCTTCAATACTGAATAAATTTTGCTGAGATTTAACATGTTCTATTACTTCTTTTCAGATTCATTATTTTTAAAGATTATAAACTGAGGAAGTAAAATTTACTTTCTACAAGCCTTCTACAAGTTCCTATGTCCATGCAAGTTTTGTCTCTTACTATCCTCTTTCTTTTCTGAACAACCTGACACTTTACTTTGGGTCAAAGCTATACTCTTTTACCCTTCATAAGCCCAGGCACATCTATTACATTGGTACACAGTTGTGCTCTTTTGTCATTATGGTTCCTAACATCATTTTGACCACTGTGAAATAATAGAAAATTATATATTGTTCTCTGCCACTGGTTCCTGGCACAGAACTCCTAAAACCCCTATAATTTCCTAAATGATAAGAGCACTAAAGCATCTTTTGTTCTAATATTTGGTCTTTGACCCTGGTTCCTGACACAGAGCTCCTAAATCCTTTGGAATATCCTGGATGATAGGACTGTCTTTTACTCTAATAAGGTGACTTTTGGTGGGCTCCTGAATGCGAGCTGGTCACCAGAAAGACCAAGCCCTGATGATTAGCTTGAAATTTTCAGGCCCACCCCCATTCTCTAAACAGAGGCTAGAAGTTAATGATTCATGATGCCTATATGATGAAGCCTCCATAAAAATCCCCAGAGTATGGGGTTTGGAGAGCTTCTAGGTTGGTGTACACATCTATATCCCAGAAAAGTGGAGCACCCCCAACTCCATGGGAATAGAATCTCCTGTGCTTGGAACCCCTCCAGACTTTACCCTATAATCTCTTCATCCAGATGCTCATCTGTATCTTTTACCATGTCCTTTATTATATAATAAGCTGGTAAACGCAAGTGTTTTCCTGAGTTCTGTGAGCTGTTCTAGAAAATAATCTAATCCAAGGAGAAGGAGGTCATGGGAAACTCTGATTTGCAACCAGGTCAGATAGAAGTTGTGGGTAACCTGGGGACCTGCTACTTGTATCAGTGGGGCAGTCTGTGGGAATGAGCCAATCCCAGTTGTCTGTGTCTCAACTCCAGTTAGGCAGGACTGAATCGAACTGTGGGCCGTCCAGCGCTGATATCACAGAGAAATGCTATGGTGTAGGGGAAAACCCCCATTCATCTGAAGTTGGAAATGCTGTGCGTGTGGTAGGAGATGTGAGAGTAAAGGAGAAACACAGGACAAAGAGTGATGTTTTCCTTCACAACTGCCCATATTAATTATAATTTTGGCCAGATCAACTGTTTTTCCCCAGAAAGGCCTGGGAGATAGGTAATTGGTAATTCTGTGTCATAAACAAGCATGTTAGCCTACTAACAAGCCTCGTGAAAGGAGAGAAGGAAAAATTTCTGTTGGAATATGGGGCGCCTGGGTGGATCAGTCCATTAAGAATCCACTCTTGATTTCGGCTCAGATCCCAAGGTTATCAAGCCCTGCATCGGGCTCCAAGCTGGACGTGGAGCCTGCTTAAGTTTCTCTCTCCCTCTCCTTCTGCCGCTCCCCCCATCTCTCTCTTATAAAAAAATTCTGTTGGAACAGTGTCTGGTGACAAATGTTTTAGTATTCGGGCGCCTGGGTGGCTCAGTTGGTTAAGTGACTGCCTTCAGCTCAGGTCATGATCCTGGAGTCCCAGGATCGAGTCCCGCATCGGGCTCCCTGCTCGGCGGGGAGTCTGCTTCTCCCTCTGACCCTCCCCCCTCTCATGCTCTCTGTCTCTCATTCTCTCTGTCTCAAATAAATAAATAAGTAAATCTTTAAAAAAACAAAAAAACAAATGTTTTAGTATTCTGTGTTACTTAAAAATTATCTATATATCCAAGATTATCCATTAATTACCTTGATATAATAGTACTTCAAGAATTTTTGAAAAAAATATTTAATTAACAACAGATTTTGGAAATTTTGTTTAAACTGACACATTACAAAACATAATTACTATTTATGTAAAAACATTTGTCAAAAGTGTAATTCAGTGTAGTTGAACACATGATTTTACATCTTCTTCTTAATTTTCAATGTTATGTGGAAGTAGTAGTAAGAAGTAATGTTGGCTTATCTGATTGGTGAAACAGGATTGGAATGTTAAAGAGTTCAGATTAATTTCTTCAATTAAAAAAAAACTGCAAATGTTATATGAAATAAAATATATGCTTGTATTCTACTCCACATTGATAAAGTCCAGAAAAGACATTACCTTTTATAAAGAAAAATGATTAAATCATCATATTTTGTCCTAAGATTCACTTTATTTATATGACCTTGGATTATTGTTTAAGTGTAAGATAAAGGACTACAAAAATATGGAACTTGGGTAATATTAGATTTATGTAAACATTCATGAATCTCTATTAGCCAATCAGAACAGAGCTCTTTTATTTTGAGACTTATAATTTATTACTGTCCTCTAGAGACAGGAGGATACTGGATACTTCCCATTCATATGATGAAAGAGGCTTCTGTTATTTATTGCTGCTTAACAGCCCACTATAAAACATAGTAGCTACAGACAATAGCTATCAGTAACTTGGATCACAAATCTACCATTTGGGCAGAACTTGGCATGCAGTGTTGCTTGGGGTAGCTTGGCTGAGGCTTGGAGGATGCACTTCCAGCAGGTCTCACTCACATGGCTGACAAGTAGGTGTTGGCGGTTGGCTGTGAGCTTAACAAGGGCTGGGAGCTGGGACCTTGTTTCCTGTCATGTGTGTCTTTCTACATGAATGGTTTAGGCTTTCTCACAGCGTGGTGGTGGGCCCCCATCATAAGAACAAATTGCATCACCTTTTGTGGCCTAGCTTTAGAAGTCATATGGTGTCATACCATAGTGCAAAATCTGCTCAAATTTAAGAGTGCAGAACGTAGACCCTGCTTCTCAATAGGAGGAGTACCAAAGTCATATTGTAATAAGAACCTGTTGGTGGGAGAAACTGTGGTGGCCATCTGGGGAAGATACAGTCTGTCAAAAAAAAAAAATTCAGGCTTTTCTCAAATACAGTCACATAGAAACACAGAGAACTTACTGTACGACCTCAGCCATGGGTCAAAAGTAAGAACAGAACACAAAACACACTTGTCTGGATCTCAGTGCATTCTCCTTTCCAAGGGGACTGAAATATTTTCTTAAATAACTTGAGTTCACAAATAGACACCCCAACAAACACATTTTTAAAAAGTTAACAAACCAGATTCTGTGTCTTTTCTTTCCACCTGCCTGAGATCTCTGAATGATCAGATCATAAAACCAGATTCCCCATCATTGCTGCCACCAGTGGAGAATAACGTATTAGCCAAATGCCTCTGATCTACTCAGAGTAATTGTTAGCTTGCACAAGTAAAAGTTGCCTTAAGTGCAACCCTCAGGAAATAGAGTGTGTTTGAATTTCACAATTAAACCTTACTTTCACAAATGGCATTTTCTAACAAGAATCCAATCTCAGCAAATACGATTTTTTTTTTAAAGATTTTATTTATTTATTTGACAGAGAGAGACACAGTGAGAGAGGGAACACAAGCAGGGGGAGAGGGAGAGGGAGAAGCAGGCTTCCCGCCAAGCAGGGAGCCCGATGTGGGGCTCGATCCCAGGACCCTGGGATCATGACCTGAGCCAAAGGCAGACGCTTAACGACTGAGCCACCCAGGTGCCCCAGCAAATACGATTTTTAAGCCGAAACTTCTAATTAACACAAGCTATATCTGGTCAATAAAAAGCTAAACAGAAATAATATTAATTTTTAAGTTATTTTTCCATCTTGTGGCCACTGATAAACTTTTGATCATCAGCAATAAAGTGCTGGAGTTGGAGTTTGGGTACGGATACAAGTACTGGGTCTACTGCATACTAGCTATGTCTTCTTAGGTTCCTCAATAGTCCTTTCCACCTTTTGGTGGTCAAACAGGGAATAATAACTATATCTCAAAGACTCACATGAGTATTAAGTAAATCAACCTAGGTAAAACACTTAGCATGATACCTGGCACAAAATAATCCCAGGAAATGCTAAATATTAGTACTATAACAATTGCTAGATGATAGTAATATAATGTAATATATATTATACACATAATATATAGCATATGGTATATTATATACTATGTATACAACCATATATACTTGTATATAGTATAGTGTATATTAATAGCTATATTAATAGGTCAATAGTATTATAAGTATTACTCTTACTCCCCCTTATTCATACTCCTATATATAAGCTAGTATGACATCAAGAGAGCTGTTAATTTGACCCTTCGATAGTCCAAAAGTTAAAGTGATAATAATAAGTCTCCACAAACATTCAATATTTCAACCATAAAGCTAGAGAAGAACACATTGTCATTCCATACCTTTCATCTAAATTTACATGTGGTACATTTACTTTGTGCTTTTGCATGAATTTGAATCTCTTTTGGTTTGAAATTGCTTCAGAAAGAACAAGTCATTTTTGCTGCGGGGAGTTGAGGAATCCTGTCTGAAAACAGAAACCTAGATACAGTCCCTTATTAGACATGTCATTCATTCGTTCCAAAAGCCATTTTGAGGCATTTAGTTTGCAGTCACCTAAATGCGAGGCTGATCCCCTGCTCCTACAGGCAGCTACATGTACAAGCAGAATTCCAGCCCTGTCTCCTTGTCGTTTTCTCTTGTACCTGTTCCCAGAAAGGGGGACACATGCATTCCCAAGCAAAGGCAGCATTTTAAAAAATTCTCTCTTTAGAAACTGCAGACTCTCACATGTCAAAATCCTTACCTAGGATTCCGTGGCCCTTCACATGGAGACTAATGAAAACTCCCCTGTGAGAAACCCAGTGAAGAGCTGAATATCCTGCAACCCCACCACTAGCTTACCCCAAATAGCACCTTCTTTATAACACAGAACTCTGGATCTATAGACAAAAAACTCCTAGAAGAAACATAATGGTAAGAGGAAAACAAAACTCCAGCATTTTGAAGGCATAATGTCTTCTATTTTTGATAAATGACCGCTAAACTTAAAGCACATCAATCCAGCATCCTCATTTTCTGCACAAGAAGGACGACTAGTGGTGAGAAGATGTGCTTATCACTTAATTTCTCATGCCTTTAATTCATAGAATGGAATATTTTGAAATTAAATTTGCAGATCATTTGGTTTAGATTTTTCATGGAGGAAACTTGAGGCCATGAAAAGGAGAAGTGGAGTGACTTACTCAATGTGCCCTGTCTATTTAGGGCCAGATCCAGGTCTCTATCTAATACATGGCCTCTTTTAGGTCAAATTTTCTTTGTCTGTGAGTATGAAGTATAAAGTAATTAACTGGGATTCCTTTGGTGTAGTTCAGAAGAATTTGGTTCTTTGTGCAAAGACTCGCTATAACCAGTGTGCTCAAGCACTGAGAACCTTACACCCTGGTCTTCCAAAAGAATTCTGGTAGAGGTTTGTCTTAGTTTCTGACTGGTTTTGAACCTTCTGAAAAGAAGTAGGTGTTATGTATTTATGTTGGTCCATATTTGTGCATTAGAAGTTTTCTTTTTTTTTTTTAAGAGTTTATTTATTTGAGTGAGAGAGCACAAGCAGCGGGGAGAGGCAGAGGGAGAGGGAGAAGCAGACTCCCTGCTGAGCAGGGAGCCCGATGTGGGGCTCGATCCCAGGACCCTGGGATCTTGACCTGAGCCAAAGGCAGACGCATAACCGACTGAGCCACCCAGGCACCCCTACACTGAAAGTTTTCTAGTGGAGTTATTGTTGAATAAATAGATGGAAACCTGCAGTGCTCTGCCAGGATGAAGCTCCCTGTCCTTCTTAAAAAAAAAAAAAAAATCCATTTATTTGAGAGAAAACACCAGCGGGGGGGGCGGGGCAAGGAGCCTTGGGGAGGGGGGGGGGGGTGCGGGGAGGGGCTCAATCTCCTGACCGGGAGTTCATGACCTGAGCCAAAACCAAGAGTCTGATGCCTAACCAACTGCATCATACAGGCCCCCCAGCTTCCTGTCCTTCTATCCACATACCTAAACATCTCAAGAACCCAATCAGAAGAGCCCTGCATTCCTCAACCCATGACTGAATGTTGACACTCTTGCCTGAGTGTGTGTGTCTCAGGATAACTGTGTACCAAAAAGTTCATAATTTCTAGCTAAAGTCAATTGTGTTTCAGAAACTTGGAACAGTAAGTACGTAATTGAATGTGTCTGAAAGTAATTGTTTTCACTTCAGAACTGAAACAAAGATCTCTGCAAATTATCTAGGCATTTGCTTCTCATTGTTCAATCAAGGTATTTCTTAATTTTAACACAAAATTGTCTTGTGGGCAGAAAACTCCCACACAAGAGGAAAGCATCTTAGAGGTAGGTAATATAAAAACAATGCAAAAGAGAAAAGGAAGGAGAACTAAGAAATATCCTCTTGAAAGTAAAGTGGCATTTCTGATCTCCTGCTCAAAGATGTTCCACATTTCACATTTTCTTGTGTATACAATTTATCTCAACAGTTCTCTCCACAGTGACCACATTCTCTGGCACAACCAACAAACACAGAGGTTCTAGGGGATGAAATACAGTTGACCCTTGAACAACATGGGTTCGAACTGTGCAGGTCCACTTACATGTAGTTTTTTTAAAATAAATACTGTACAGTACTCTAAATGTATTTTCTCTTCTTTATGATTTTCTTAATAACATTTTCTTTTCTCCAGCTTACTGTATTATAAGAATACAATATATAATACATATAGCCTACAAAATATGTGTTAACTGACTGTTTATGTTATCAGTAGCAGGCTATTAGTAGTTAAGTTTGGAGGGAGTCAAAAGTTATACATGGATTTTGTAACTGCATGGGGGGGTCAGCACCCCAACCCCCATTTTATTCAAGGGTCAGCTGTATTTATGTTGGAAGACTGTGGGATATCACAAAGGTTTAGTAGATAAGAGGAAAAAGAACCCTCCTCAGGAAAGACAATCATATGAAGAAAGGTTAGTGGTAGGAAACACCATGATTCATATGACCTCTTTCTTCTATGAAAGGATTTTCTTTTACATGCCACTGAAAGTGCTCTTTTTCTTATTTGAATCATCAGTCTCTACCAATCTCTCTAGTACAAAAAGGGTACATGCTTTGTCTGAGGTGGTAGGTGGTAGCATGTCCCGATTGATTTACTTTGAAGCACTTACAGTGTGCCATGAACTATTCTGGGTGCTGAAGTCATTAAGTAACTGAAAGTCTGATAAGGGAGCCAAATTTTTAAAAGTTCCAATGCAATGGTATATATACTCTGACAAGGTATACATACCAATCCAATGGTGTGTATATATTAAGCAAACATTTATTGATAGGAAGATCATAAGTTCCAGTTTGCCCATCTTACATCTGTTGTCCGGGGGAATGATTCATAGTGTTCCAGTTTAGGAGGCAAATTATATAATTACCCTATTTATTAGGCAACTCATGCATCTTATGCCCTAGAGACACAAGAAAGTCTCTGCCCCTTGAGTTAAGTATCTATTAGAAGAGATAGATAATTAAATAAGCAATTTTAATAAATGTGTTAAGCATTATATATTATGTATATATACATAGAATTGTCTTCAAAGTTTATTCATACCTTACCTGGTTCAGACCCAAGGTCAGGAATACTTTACAGATTCAAGGGGCATATAATAGGTAGTCTTAAAGGAAAAAAATAGGAGTTAGCTACGTGAGGAAAGAATGCTCCAAACAGAAGGAGGTATAGTTGCCAAGGCAGAGGAACAAGAGAGCAGAGCAATTTTCAGAGCTAAAAGCATTTGATTGTTTCAGAGCATCCACAAGCAGGGCAGGAGCTAGAGCTGGAGAGGATAATAATAGGATCATGAAAGAACTCACATGCAGATTTAAGGTCTGAACTAAATCCTAAGGGTTGGGAAGTTTTGGGTACATAAAATACAGGATTGTTTTGGTCAAGCATGGAGCATAAAACAGAGGGTGCAAGACTACAGGGAGAGGTAAGCCAGTATTTTGGGGTGGGATTTACACAAAATCACATTACTTGAGCTTAAATTTGGCATGAGCCTCTTTCTTCCTTTCCCCTTTGCTGTTGCTTTCTGTTTGGAATAAGAATGTGATGGCTGGATTCCAGCAAACATCTTGAGACCTTGAGGAAGGAAGTGACACAGAGGGAGTGAACAAAGCAGAAATAATAAGCCTGGATTCCTATGACTTTGTGAATTCGTCTTACTAATTATAGATCACCTCCTTTGCAATACACCACCCTTTCTCCTCTATCCTTCCCCAGAGTTAACCATGATCTTAAAATTGATGTGTATCACTTCACAAATATTTTATATTTTATTGCATAAGTATTTAAAAATAAATTTATCACTTTGTGTTATATTAATTAGGATATATAAAGCTGCTATAACAAAAGAAACAGCAAAATGTAATGGTTCACAATGCCATGGCTCAAGTGAGGAATCCAGTGATAGACTTAGCAACCCAGGCCAGATGACCTTACCCACAGGGTTATCCAGGACCTAGGTTCCTACTCTTGGTGCTGAATCATCATCTTAGGTGTCTACGTAGTTGAAGCTGGTGTTTCTGCATTTCGGCCATCAGAAGGAAAAGAGAGATAGTGGTGGATGTGCAGCAAGCCTACACATTTAGGATGTGACAGTGAAGTTGCACTATATCTGCTCACATCACATTGGGCAGAATTTGGCTCATGGCTATGCCTAGCTTTAAGGGAGGCCAGAAAATATCTAGCAACATGACCATATACGCATATACTCTGCTGAATCTTGGGTGAGGGACCGTTCTTTTATTAGAAGAAAGAAGGGTCAGCTGGATCATGAATAACAATTAGTCACCAGTATGTTTTAACATTTACATAAGCTGGTCTTGTATGTATCCTAATGAAATTTTTTTGCATTCAACGTTTTTTTTTTAGATTTATCCCTATCATTACATATAAATACATTTTAGTCATTTTGATAACTGTATGGATCCCATTATAGATATAAATCACACTTTAATTCATTTCCTGATGGATGTTTTGTTATAAAAATCTAGGAAGTAACACCGATTCTCTAACTGATTGAACCAATTGAGAATTGATTTTATCCTGTGGGATATTATCTTAATACAATGGAAGATTCCAAGTACACTACCTGGAACAAAACAGTTCACAGACCAGGTTAAGTTGTTCAAATCACATGGTTTATTAAATCAATATAACACACACAATGAGAAGCAAGGGCAAGTTTTCTTAAAGGGTAGATTTCAAGAACTTTCATCACACATACACACATAGACGCACACACAAAGGTAACTATGTGAAAAAGAAGACTGCATGATCTCACACGGAGAATCTAAAAGAGTTGAATACACAGAAGCAGAGAGTAGAATGGTGGTTTCCAAGGACAGGGAGGTGGGGGAAATGAAGTGCTGTTGGTCAAAGCGTACAAAGTTGCAGTTATGAATGATTCTAGAGATCGAATGTACAGCATTAGGACTGTAGTTGATAATCCTGTATTGAATAGCGTTGGTTTTTCTGAAATCTGTGCCTCTAGTGACCTAGCAAGGCTCAGTTACTCGTGTGCTCCTCAAGAGACCATTTATTCTGTTTAAAGGTTCTAGCCTTGGGTGGCATCTCTTCCTGCTATGTGCGTGTATGGGTATGTATGTTGGGGGGTGTTGCAATAATGGATAATCCTGTAATGCTTAATTTCACGCTACTCTTCTTCTACATCTTTGTGGAAGATTCTACAGGGTGTATAAGCTGTTTATTTGGCTTCTTAATTATTCCCTTTCCTTGTCTACTTTATGAAGGACTGTAATTTTGCTAGTCTTCAATGTCTTCTTTCATACATTTACAGTTTAATTTCTGACCCAGACAGTTAGTTTTCTAACATATTCCTCCAGGTTTGGTTTTGCATTTTTTTCTTAATAAGAGGTATGAAATCAGCTTGTTCTGAACCTGCCAAAATAATCCACCACTCAAAACTTTGTCCACTTTCACCTTTCCTGGTTGAATAATCTCAGCTGGAAGACGTCTCCTTGGGCCAACCTTTAACCAACCTATCTTTGCACTGCCTATTGCCTCTCTATCCTTTTAATTTTGCTGTGCCTTCCTTTTGAGTTTTAATTCCCTAATTTTCTCAGACATGTTTCCTATAGATTTCCAAATGCAGAAACTGGCACCTGTAAACTCTCCCAATAATTATTTGAATATGATACTGATCTTTCTCATTTTCTCCTTCGAAATCTCTCCGGATTTTTCTGCCACCACTCAGGAGAGCTGTTTCAGTCTTTAAGGGAATCCAATCTTTAAATTTTCCAAAGTAATATTTCAAATGACTTCATCTAAGGGACAAGATCATAGCAAGTTGCTTTTCCTATACAACATTAAAAATTTGCCTCTTGACAGTGACCTAAATCCTGGCCTTTCCTGGGGCAACCATTCGTTTGTTCCCTAAGATTTTACCTTTCTTCCCTGGGTCCCAGTCAACACTTCTGACAAGGCAATAGGGCACCCCACCCCCAACCCCTCCCCTTCTAATGGTCTCCAAGAGACTGGGTTTGGGATACATCTCCATTTTCTTTTAATATTTTCTATATGCTCCACCCTTAAAATTTTAATGTCTCTTTTAATAAACGTTTGCCTATTCTCTAGAGTCTCCACTGCTTTCCTAAAGAAATTTCTCATCTCCTAGTTCAGTCAGCCTGTTTTTTTACTTATTGTTGTGTTTTTTATTTTTTACTACACTGTGTATTTCAACCTTCTTCAGTTTCTTGAATTCCTAAGCAGACCAGTCTATGAAAAACAGATTATGCCAGGCATGGGATTCTTTTGTTTTCTTCCTCATTATTGGGTCTGTGATCATTTCATTGAGTTCTCTACTTTAATCCTGCCCCCCCACCACCACCACCAAATGGCATATCTCTTTATAACTGGTGCCCTGATCCTTCTTTTGGTTAAAAATAATAGCATCTGCCAAGATTGGGTCTCAATTCAGGTCCAAACTCCAGTAATTTCCAACCCCAAAGAAAATATGAAAGCACATAGTAAAAAAAAAATTGGCTGTGAGTAGGGATGAGGAAGAACCCTGATGTGTAGGGATTACTGATTTCAGAAGCATAAATGCTCCCACCATAGCAAATTTCAAGCTACCAGTATGCCATCAACTGCCTGGCAAAATTACTGAAAATTTAACAACTCAATTGAGTTATACAAGCACACCCCTGGGTGACCCCTTTGCCTGTGAACACTCCAGATAAATCCAAGATATCCAGTATTAGCTCCTCTGAAGTTCTCTCTAGTCTTGGAAGCAAAATGAAATTTGAAACATTGATCTAGGGCTACCTAGCTAGGTCTAGTTCTAAAAGTTTAAAGCTAGAATCTCTGCTAGTGTTCCATAATTCATGTGGAGTTCAGTCTGTCTTGTAGTTTAAAATCAGCAAATGCCATTCTGTTCAACAATGGCTTAGAAGATTTAATCTTGCCTCAGCCTGACCTCCGATAATTGGTCCAGGTGTAGGTCCAGGTCAAGCTGGCAATCTGCATTTTTATGTCCCCATAACTTGATTAAGATGTCACCTTGGCCTGCGCTTTGCTGAAGCTTACAGCCTGCTGAACAGTTGCTTTTGCTCAGTGGAGGGCAGGGCTAGATGATGTTTGCTTAAGGCCTCATGGGTGTAGTCCTGCCTTTCTAAAAACAGTCATATGCATGGGATGTACAAAGCCACTGTAAGCTGAAGAAACCCACCAAGGTAAAAAAATCCCCCATGGCCACAGCCTAGCATAGTATCCCCAAAGAACAGATCCATCTGCTATGGTCATCTAAGAGCCTCTTTATTCATATGCCCTTTGCTCCCAAATTATATTTCTTGCTCGTTTCTCAATGTTGAGATTCAAGGGGCCCAATAAATAGCATACATCTATACTGACCCATTCAAGAAATGAAATAAAGGAGGATGGCAGATGGAGATCAGAATATCATCTTTTTACTGATAAAAACGAACTGAAGAATATGGCTTATATCTGTGGGCAAATGGGCTTCCTAATTGCTAGGTTATATTATAGTATTATGTGATATATACTGTTAAGTTGCTCTCCACAATAGTTGAACCAGTTTATACTTCCACTCTCAGAATATAAGTTCCCATTGATCTATATCTTTGCCAAAGGTTGATATTGTAAAAAAACAATGAAACGAAAAAAACCAAACCAACAAACCATCTCCCCCACCCCACACTACCCCATACATACAAAAGCCAATCTACAGGGTCTAAATGGTATCTCAAGATGACTTTAATTTGTATTCCCATTTTCCCCGTGAAGTTGTATTTTGTTTATGTTTACTTGCCATCCACATTTTCTTTCATATGATTTCCCCATGGATATCTTTCCTCATACTTCCATTATTTTGTTTGACTTCTTACTGATTTATAAAGGACTTAAAAAAATATCTGAATACAAATCTAAGGCCAGTTATACATGTTGTAAATCTCTTTTGTATTTTTTAGCTGTTTGTCTCCTTGTACTGCATTTTAAGGTGGGATTTAGGGGGTGGGGGAGGCAGTGGGCAGGGCTCTATATTCCTGTTGAATCATTCTCTTTTCTTGTATCTAATCTCTGTTTAGCTCATCAATCAGAATTAAACAACAGCCAGACTGGGAAGAAGAAAGACAAACTTTAAGTCAAATGCACATCATAGCAAACCGCTTTATAAACATCCTTCTTTGGCTCAAGTTCTTCAACTTTGGCCACAAGCCTCTGAGTCTATTCCTTTTTAAAAATTCTTTCCTCATTTAGCCTCTCCTAATTGCTTTTAATTCCCCCAAGGAACTCTTCTCTGCCCTGACCTTATATTGTTCATTCTGAAAAGCAAAAGTCTTGATGTTAACTAAACCCCAATGCTTTAGTCCCCAGCAAGTCAGGACAGGTAAGCCACCCTATTTTGTCTCAAGAAAAACTACATGTTTTCTCCATAACAATGCTACTTGTTATCTTTCTAGGATAAAGTTCCCCATATGGAATGACTGAGTCAAAAAGCATTCATTGCTTAAGGATTTTCACAAGTGTTGAAAAAAGTAGCCTTCTAATAGAATTGAACCTATTTTCAATTCCATAGGCAGGAGCAAGGATTTCTAGAGTTTTTCAATGGGTCAGAAGAGAATCTTCAGCACTGGAGAGCCACAATATATTAGAGACTATTCAACTGAACAGATGAAAAAATTCTACAAGACTGTCCCCCACATTTGTAGGACATTTAGCATCCTGACCCAGAAGCAAAACCTCCACACACACATACACACATCACTGAGACCATTCCACAAATATCTCCACGGGGTTGAAGACAATACTTGCCTTGAAAAATACCATACCTATTGTAGTACCATCTCCAAAGCCATTTATTCTTAAGTTATTCTGTGCTAGGTATTCTGTACCAGGTACTGTGTTCCGTACTAGAGATCTCAAATGAATCAGGAAAAGTCACTTCCCTCAAACCTCATCTATTTGGGGGAGAAAGCATATAAACAATACTTAAAATATCTATAGTCTAAACTTTAGCTTTCCAGAAAAAAGTATACACTTTTAGGACACTGGGGAAATAAGTAATAATAGATATTTTTCCTTAGTACTTACAGTAGAATATTATGTGTATTTCTATTCCAACTCTAACTCTCGAATTTCTTAATTTCCTGGCTTGCATTTCTAGCAATTATATCCATTGTGAATCCATTTTTCATAAACTCAAATTCAAAAAAGAAACTGAATTTTAAGATGTAACATATATTTTATAAAAAAATCATCTCTATGGTGATGCTGATAATGATCCTAATGGTGGGCTATAGACTTTTTATTAAGTAAGTAACTTTTATAGTGAAGTTATGAAGGCTTGATGTAAACCAGAGAAAGCAGGTCTGAGTACATTTCACCTTTGAAACTGGTCAGAGAATAAGGCTCATGATAAGCATCTCTGTAAGTCTCATGCATTTATATAGAAGTTGAAAAATAGATTTCTTTTAAAAAAAGAGGTAGCCTCACAAAGGAGTAATAACACAAACAAACTCAGTGGTTAAATTGGAAAAAAACCAAAAGTGCTGTGTGTAAGTGATGCACATCTTTACACTATGTGAGCAGTTGGGTTTTATCTTTTTCTACTACTATCAGTCCTTTCTTTTCACTTAGACTGGATCCTCCTAGAAGGCATGGTTTTCTCAATTGTGCCTGAGTACCTAACACCCAAATCTGTGATCACTGGAGGGGTGGATATCAGTTGAATATTTTAAGTAGGAGTCCTGATATTTTCGTCTCAACTCTTGTAGTTGGCAATAATTCTAAAACATGCTATTCCTTTTCCTGTGAGGAAAAGCAGCCTTTCTGAACACAATTGAACCTTTCTTTGGTGATTATGAAGATTGGTGCCTCAGGGACATCCTCTGGAACAACAGTTTCCTTTGCCCAAAACCATAACTGTCAAAGGTGTGGGAGATTGACCTTCTTAAACTTAATTCTTTATACCAGATGGTTTTCTTTTCTTCCAAAAGAGGGGCACAAAAAACCCCCAAACTTTCCAGAGGCATTAAACCATGGTCAATTTAAACTAAACATTTCATAGGGCCCCAAATTGTAAATGCTTATAATCTGCTCATTCTGGGTTCTTTTTTTCAGCCTACATTTGGGAATTAGAGTCACAAGCATCACCTTTGTTAAAGGATTAGCTTGTCTATTCTAAGCAACCAACTGCTTTCCTAATATGGCCAGTTGCTTTGCAAAAGCATGAACTAGACTCAGCTATGGATGGATTCACATACATCCATCTTTGCTGAAAAAACTAACAGCTTAATGAGCATGTACTTCCATTGCTTTTTCAACATATGAAAGATTCTACTAAATATTTGGCCATCTACCTGGCCCTGGGCCATTAGGTAAACAATTCAATTCAACCAACATTTATCAAATACTAACCTACCGCAGCAAGTACCTACCATTTGCTCTCAGTGTGTTTGAGGGAACTGAGAAATTAGATCAAGAACAGGTTCTACAATCCTAAGTAGCTGTGCACCTTGGGCAGGAGCAAGGAAAGGGAGCTAGTGCCGTTGTTGGAGACCAGGGACAGCCTCCATTGTGTGTTCTAAGGGATGCCCCAAGGTCTCTCCAGAACTGTCTTCTTCCTTAGTATGAACTTCCTACTAATAAAGTCTACTCTCCTGGGACAATCAATAAATATGCATTCATGTACCTATGCAATTTTTTTATTTATCTGTCTTCCTCTAGAGAGATTATAAACTGCTTAATAGCTGCATGAAAGGTATTTATTAATGTTTGCTTAGTTAATTAATTCAAGATGAGGAAATGGAGAATAAAGGAAATGCTAACGTTCATAGTTTCTCTTTGTCTCTCTCACTGTGCCTCTTGAACTTTTGACACTTCATAGCCTGAGAGTCTGTTGTTTGCATCCACATCTTCCCTGAGCCTCCAGAATTGACAGATAAACTATTTCCAAAAGCAGGAATAGCCACAGGCACAAACCATAATGTACATAATGTGTGTCTAGGGCAATACCTTGCTTCTTTTCTCCTTAACCATTTAGTCTCCCACCAAAGGTTTCAGAATTCTTTAAAATTATGAACAGTCAACCTAGCTGAGCAAAAATGATTGGCTGAGTAGCTACTGTGTGTAAGTATTATGAATAAGGCTCTGTGGCAAGCATTCTATTTATGTTATCATGAGTCTTAATGAAAATTTAAGAAGGAAGATGTTGCTAATCTTGTCCTACACATGAGAAATATGGAGACTCAGATCAAGGTTGACTCACTCACCCAAGGCCACAGAGCAGGAAAGTGACAGAGCCAGGCTTTGAATCTAAGACTTCGGACGTCAGAGTTCTTTGCAGCTTTCATTGTTGTAGCCAAGGCACCTTGCCCAGGCCTCAGTGTCACCTGTGCCATGAGGATTTTATGTTGGATAACCTTGAGTTTTCTTTCTGAGTTGGCCCTTCAGGGTCTGTGCTCCATGATCTCATCTGTCAGCAATTTAACATGTACTTGGCCCATGAATAGTGAATTGAGATCCAGAGACCTGAATTAACTTGCCCAAGACTAACAGTCTGCTCAGTGTAGTGCTAGGACCAGAGCCCAGGTTTCTAATATCCATCCCCAATGTGTTTAACATCAAATATACTTAACCTAGTCTCTGATTTTTCTAGCTTGTTGTCTCTATCTAGCATCAACAAATGCCATTTCTTCCTTTACTCATTACATTTTGCCCACAGTGACTAAAATTACCAGATCTTTCCCACTTCATAGACATGCTATTCCTTTTGTCTGTCTGGTATACCCTTGCCCTCTATTTTCTTCCCCACACCTCTGAACCTGGATAATATCAATTACCCTCTAGGTTTAAGCTCAGATATCACTTCCTAAAAGTAGCTTTCCTTAATTACTCCTTCCCCTAGTCCACATATAGGGTTGCCAAATAAAACATAAAAACACAGTCAAAGTCAAATTTCAGAAAATCAACAAATAAGATTTTAGTGTAAGTATATCCCAGATACTCTATGAGGCATACTTATACTGAAAGATTTGTTGTCTATCTGAATTTCAAATGTAACTGGATGTCCTACGTTATTTTCTCAGTATGGCAACAATACCTATACTTCCAGATGAGGTCTGTCCCTCTTGTTACATAATCTTAAGAGTACAATTGAAAAAATGGGCAAAGAACTTGAATAGGCATGTCTCCAAAGAAGATACAAATGGCCAGCAGATATATGAAACAATGCTTAACACCACTAATTGTGAAGGAAATGCAAATCAAAACCAAAATGAGCTATTACTTCCTACCTATTAGGATGGCTACTATCAAAAAACAAAAGTATTGGTGAGGTTGTAAAGAAAAGAGAACCCTTTTGAACACTGTTGGCAGGAACGTAAGATGTTGCAGCTGCTATGTGAAACAGTTTGGAGGTCCCTCAAAAATTAAAAATAGAACAACCATACGATCTAGTAATCCCACTTCTGGATATCCTTTGTAGCCAAAGGAACTGAAATCAGGATCTCAAAGAGATGTCTGCACTGTCATGTTCACTGAAGCATTATTCACAATGACTTAGATATGTAAAAAACCTAAATGTCCATGATGAATAAAGAAAATATGGTATGTATATAAAATAAAACATTTATTTAGTCTTTAAAAGAGATAAAAAGAGGGGCACCTGGGTGCCTTAGTTGGTTAAGCATCCAACTCTTGATTTCAGCTCAGGTTATGATCTCAGTGTTGTGGGATCAAACCCTGCATCAGGCTCTGCATTGGGTGTGGAGCCTGCTTCAGATTCTCTCTCTGTCCCTCCCCGATCTCTAAAAAAAAAAAAGAAAAGAAAAGAAAAAGAAAAAAAAAAACTTCTGCAATCCGTAACAACGTGGATAAACCTGGAGGACATTATGCCAAGTGAAATAAGCCAGGCACGGAACAAATATTGGGTAATTCTACTCATATGGGTTATCTAAAATAGTCAAACTCATAGAAACAGAGAGTAGAATGTTGGAAACCAGGGGTTAGAGGAGGTAAATGGGGAGTTGCTGTTCCACGAGAGTAAAGTTTCAGTTATACAAGCTGAATTAATTCTAGACATCTGCTGTACAACATTGTGCCTATAGTCAACAAGACTGCATTGTGTTTAAAAATGTGTTACAATGGTAGATCTTATATTAAGTGTTCCTACCACAATAATAATAATAAAAGAATACCATCCACACCTCCTTCATAACACTTAAAATTGTACTTAATAATTTTTTTATGATTCTTTGTTTCCAAAGTGCCTGCCACATAATCAATATTCAATAAATACTTGTTGTGTAAAAGAGCAAAGGAAGGAAGGAAGGAAAGAAGGGAGAGAGAGAGAGGAATGCAAGGGAGGAGAAAGAAGGAAAGGAGAAAAAGAAAGCATTATCTCAGTTTTCTCCTTGGACAGCTAGAATTCACATTAATATGTGTGTGACATCATGATTGCAATAAATTATTACAACATTCAGAACCTGCTGCTCTAGGACCCAGGCACCGTGCATATATACAATATCCTCATTTCTTCCTCACTCACTCTTTCCCTGCCTTCCTTACCTTACCCCAGGGTCTATTTGCATGTGTTGATGTGCTCAGAAACTTCTCTCAAACAGAAGCATTTTGGCACATCAAGATATAGCAAGTTTTTAAAAGCGATCACCATTCAGCTTCATGGGCAGATATGGACAAGTGGGAGCAAGATCAGAAGAGAAGGATAAAAAAGGCAAATGAGGTGGCTACAGCTGACCAACTTACTTGTGGGCAAATGAGGGGCACCCATATGGGGTACCTGGAAGTAACTGAGAACTCCTTATGAGTGGCGCTAATGTAAGGCAAGCAATCTTGAAATCTTTAAGAGGGGTTTGAAACAATATCATTTGATTTTAAAAAGAAAAATAACCTTTTGTAGCCACACACTAATGAAGAATCCTTCCAGTTGAGCTATTGGCAGAAATAATATTTCTAGCATTTTCTAGGTGTTTCTTCTCACCATGCTCAGCCTTATTCTATTAAAGAATTATTCTACTCCCCTGATGAAAACCTTCCAATGGTTCTTATTAAAGTTGCCTAATTACTAAGAATAGTTTTCTCTTTACACCTAAAGATTTCCAGAAGGTTGGGTCATATAATGTGTTCCCTGTATATCCTCTGAAGTTTGCAAAACTTATTAAACCCCACTAAATCCTGCAAATCTATTCACTTCTCTCACACTTTCATATTTTAAACACTTTCCCCTACCCCCTGCTCCAGAATTACTTATCAGCCAAGTTTATTCTATGTGAGGCCTAATCCTTTGGCTTTCTGATTTTCCCCCACCCTGCCTCAGGCATAAAGGATTATGGGTTTGCCTTGACAAATGCAGGTGCTCTCATTTTCTTACACAACCAAACCAAACCAAGCTGCCTCATGAGACACTGAGCTCTGGCTTCCATTGGGAAAGACAGATTCCAAGGGGTTAGAGCCGAAAGAATAACAGCAGAGGGAGGAGGAGGAAGCTCACCAAAAGCAAACTTTAATGTTCAAAGTTACAAGTTGGGCTGGCTGTCCACTTCTGTCCACCTGGAGACCAGGCACAGTTGGTTAATTCTTCCATTGTTTCCTTCAGAAGTGAATTGGCTCCATGGCAACCAGGAAAACACAGCCTGGGGAAGATTTTGCAAAGCTAAACCCAAGAGAAGCTGTAAGCTGTGCCAAGCAAATACCAGATATTTGCAGAAGCAAATATTTATTCTGTCTACGGCAGTTTCCTGTGTACATATTGGAAGAACATCGCCCTCTACACCTCTTCCAAATATCCTCGTTGTGTTCCATTATAGAAGAGCCTTTAGTCTTATGGACCCAAAACTCTCTTCTATAGAGCATTGACATCCACAGAAAGATGTGTATGTGTGTGTGTGTACACACTTACATATCTTTATATATATATATATCTTTATATATGTCTTTTTATACCTATCTATCTATATCTATCTATCTTTTACCTCATTTCAGATTTTATTTATTTGTCAGAAAGAGAGAGAGAGCACAAGCAGGGGGAGTGGCAGGCAGAGGGAGAAGCAGGCTTCCTGATGCAGAACTCGATCCCAGAACCCTGGGATCATGACCTGAGCTGAAGGCAGATGCTTAACCGACTGAGCCACCCAGGCGTCCCAACCTCATTTCAATTTAATTCTACCCAGCAGTCATCTGATGAACCTTTTGTGCATACCAGGTACTGTCCTAGGCCTGATCATAAAAGGACCCAAGTCCTGGTCAGCACCCTTAATCAATTCACAGCTGGGAGGAGGAGATAGACATGACCGTGAAAGAATACCATGCACAGTGATAGATGCTGTGATTATCACAGCAGAACTGAGGAAGTGATTAGCTCTTTCTAGGGAAGTAAAAAGGGTTTCTCAGAAGAGGGGAGTCTTGAGCAGAGAATTCAAGGACAAAAAGCAATTTGCCAGGCAAAGCATCAAGGGAATTCCAGGTGGAGAGAACACCTGGTCAAACACACATTAGTATGAAATATGGTGATTTGGGAATGGTTTTGAAGGGTAATTGAGAAAATGCATGTAAAGCTATTTGCACAGTACCTTGTACTCAGTCATGTGACTTCTTCCTAGAGTGAGCAGGGTAGACTCAGGAGAGAGGCAGAGACCAGGTTGCACCGGACTTACTATGCATTCTGATCAGCTTGGACTTCACCTCAAAAGTCACAGAGAACCATTGGAAGGTTTTCATCAGGGGAGTAATGTGATCAGATTTTTGTAGGAACTTTCATGCTTTATTAGATACAGACAAGGGGAAAATCTTGAAATTTATATTATAAAAATGTATCTAAAATTCATATTTTAATGGCAAGATTTAAGATTGCAAAGTGAAAGGGAACAAGAGAAAAAGAATATCGCAGGACATCCTCCATGAAGACAGCCATTCATGTCGCTACTTAGAAAAATTGCCCTGCATTTAGGATATTCTTAAGCATCTGGAGCTGTGGTCACCACCCACCACAAATTATCTCCAAGAACCTGAGACCCACCTTTCCCTCAGGTCCATAAGCCTTAGATGAGAGCCCCGCTAGCCTTGTCCTTGCATAAGCACTAATATATTAGTGAGAGAAAATACCAGATAGGTACACTGAAGTTATATACATATGGACTCGCATAAATTTCTCATCAACTCAACTACTCTTCTTTTCGAGGCCATGTGTGTTTGCATCTTTATGTGAATCCGCATGAACATGGAACGGGCTAGCATAAGAGGAAACTCAAGAAGGTTTATCAGAAGGGTCTTCAGGACATTATATACATAAATGAATATAAATAATTTCAGTTAATTTCAGCCAAACAGATAGTTATTTTGGAAGAGAAAGAATGAATTTATTTACTCAATAGCTAGACAGTAGGTTGGCTGCATTTGTTTATTAAAACGAACAAACATGCCCACAATAATTAACCTGCAGATATGCCCATAATAATTGGGAGCCACTGCACCACTTAAATGGGACTTAATATTTTTTTTTGGTCATGCATCAATACATGCCTTCAAACCTCATTAACCGTGTGATTCCCAGATTTGAAAGTCTGGCACTTGAAATAATACTTTAGAATATTTGTTTGTCATAATAGCTTCCTCGTTGATGAATGGCCTCATTTTAATGATATTGGCATGTTGGCCGGGGCTGAACTGGGGCTTGGCTTGCCAACCCCTGCCGCCAGTGAAACATTTCTCACATGGTAACGTTCATTCGCAAGGGCTTAGCGTTCACAAAGCTGACTTTTGATGGAAGTGGTTGCGTTTTCACACAGCTCCAGTGTTTACCCTTTAGACCTCAGCTTTTATTTTATTTCCTCAGAGAGGTCTTTCCTGACCACACCATCTGAAATAGGCCCCCTGTCATCCCAGTCCATCCTTATCACCCCATGCTATGTCTTCCCCAAACAACACTATCAGCTTGTTCATTTATGGGTATGTGTAAAGTCCCTGAGGCTGGCACCTCCTCCATCTCAATTCAACTCTGTATGCACAATGCATAGTTGTTGATCAATAAATATTTCCTAAATGAATGAATGAAAGGTGGAGTAAGGGAATGAGTAAGCTGATAAAGGGGTCAGAATTGATGCTACCAGGAAATAAAAGGTAGAGAAATATTCCCTTTTGGGAAAGGGATCAATCACTTCAGAATAAGTAACTTACCACAGGCAAATATCAGGTCTCAATGAGCATTTGTAGAATGAGGTCTCATTTGGACTTTTTGAAGGAGTTCCCTCAATAAATTTTACTTTGACATTTAACAAATGTCCATATACTGGTCATTACACATGTTTTGTGCAAGGAAGTGCCAGGTTGGATCTCCCAAGATGTAATCTTCATAATGCAAATGAACCTTGTGGGGGGCACTTTTCTAAAGAAAAGAGAGGTCCTCTTACTTGCAAATGACAGAGATTACACAGATTGCTTAGACCCCATAGATCAATCCTTTTCATACTTAGTTCTTGAAACTAGCAAAGAGTAAATCTTAACTTGAGAGGACTAATAAAATAATAAAACAGCCCTGAGCTCTTTAAAATGTGTCCCAATTTCTGACGCAGAGAAATTAGTGGTTTTTTTTTTAATTTTATTATGTTATGTTAGTCACCATACAATACATCATTGGTTTTTGATGTGGTGTTCCACGATTCATTGTTTGCGTATAACGCCCAGTGCTCCATGCAGTACGTGCCCTCCTTAATACCCATCACCAGGCTAACCAATTCCCACCCCCCCTCCCCTCTAGAACCCTCTTTGTTTCTCAGAGTCCATAGTCTCTTAAGAGGCTGACATTTTGGGCACCTGGGTGGCTTAGTTGGTTAAGCGTCTGCCTTTGGCTCAGGTCCTGATCTAAGGGTCCTGGGATTGAGTCCCACGCTGGGATCCCTGCTCAGCAGGGAGTCTGCTTCTCCCTCTGCCTCTGCCCCCTCTTGTGCTTTCTCTCTCTCTCTCAAATAAATAAATAAAATCTTAAAAAAAAAAGGAAGCTGACATTTTATGAGTGATTGCTTTAGCATTAATAACCACAATTGAGGATCAGGGAGCTGCACAAAGGGACAAGAAAAGAAATGGCAAAACTTGCCCTGGGGAAAGTAATTTATTGCAAGGACACCTCTAGAAGATTATGCCCAAAATATGGTTTGTGGATATTCCAAATATGAAATGGTGGATAGCTGAAGGTAGTGCAGATCGATCAAAAGTAAAGCCATGGGAGTTGGACTTCATTTCCATTTTGAAGAGGGCTAATCATTCTCTCTCTCCTGATGTTGTACCTTTTAGCCATTGAACTTATCCCTATCTCTTTGGGTTAGGCGTAATGACTGGATCCTTGGCCAACAAGAAATTCTTGAGGCTATCACACCAGACCAGAAGGTCAGGTCTCTTCTTCAAAGGAATTTCAGCAAGGCCTTTAGCCACTTCTCAGGAATAGTTGTGGGCAAAATTAAGACATGTGGAGTAGGGATGCATATTTGGGCTTGTTTCTATTGAATAAACTCACCCCCCAAAACATTAAGTAATGAATTAGGTACCAAAACATGGGGAGATTTCTAGCAGGGAGCCTCAGCAGTTTGAACTCGGCCTTCTTCTAGCCAGTATTTTTAACGATTATTCAAACTAAGAAACAGAAGGTATGTGTAGCAATTTTTCAGATATCAGAAAATAAGAAGGATTTCTTTGGTGATAATCTGAATTTAAAAGCTGAGAAAGGGTCAAAACTAAAAATCCAGTGCTTTACTCAAGGGAAAAGTTTAACTGTGGGGTTAAAGAAGGTAAGAGACCTCACAGCAATTATGGTTGTAGAAATGATTTTTTTTTCTTCAAAGTTAGTGTAATGTCTTATTACCATTCTTCACTATAAGAATGCAAAAGATACCCCCAAATAATCAGATCTTTACACTGCAATAAGAATACAATGTATGGTCCCATTTCTAATTAAGTAGTTATTTTCTTAAAAAAAATCTTTTATTTATATAACATTCCATGAATCTAGAAAGAACAGGTTTGTGCTGAGCCACAGAAGTTCCTTCTAGAGTTATGTCAAACACTACTGTACTTTAAAATAATTGTAAAAATGAATTTGCTCAGCATTTTGGAGGCTCTCTTCAATTTCAAGCAATCTGATGAGACACATACAAATGGAACAGATTTGAACATGATTGTATTCTTGGGGAGGGGGAAGTTCATTGAGGGAAGGGTTCATCTCTTCTTCTGTCTCTAATAGATGGAAGTTCAGAAGACTAAATCCAATCTTCACATTCATAAAAGTTTTCTTTGGGCTCAGGAAAGCAAAGGAACCACTACAAATGTCCTCGTCCATGGTAGTGAAGGGAACATCATGTTTCCCCCTTAACTCTTCCTTAAATTGGATTTATTAGTTTGAATGGAGCCAAGTTTCAGTGACTTTTAACATATTGAAAATTTGGATTCTGTTTATTTCTGAGGAAACAAGAAGGATCCTTTTCCAGACAAGAAGGGAAACTGGTGAGTTGTTTCCTTCTCCCAAAGATAAAAGAGAGAGCACATTGGTGAAGAGTCAAAATGACTCTGATAAAATCTCAGCTTTTCCACCTGTAGACCTCAGTCATGCTAGTTAATCTCTCTAAGCTGCAGTCTCCTCATCTGTAAATTAAGGGTAATATTACCTACTGGACTAGGTGGTATCCTGACTAAAGAAGATGAAGAATATAGTGACTGGCATAAACTAAATGTGTGATACATTGTGGCTAGTGTTCAAGGTGGAACATAGGTGTTCACGCATATGCCAAGGCTGCATCCTGGGGGCAGCCAGAGCCACTTGTCTCTTGCCCTGCCCTTCTAGAAAATACATCACATTTCATTTAATTATTCTATGTTCTTTACAGCCTCTTGTATGTACTTCCTTCTTTCTAACCTAATGGTTTAGCTTTCTCATTTGCACTTGTAAAGGCACTGATCTTTAAGACACAAATACACATGGACAACCACACACACACAAACACAGAGATATATTTTTATGAAACTCTGAAGTTAATTCTATTTGGAAATAAGTATGTTTACCAAGTCAGTTCAGTCACAGATAAGCATTTCCCTTAATCACTTACAACTATAATTTCTCAAACTGGGAGCCAGACCATATTTGCTAAGTTGTGACAATATGATTTCTTTTAGGCACACAGATAATCTAATACAGCAAGAATTCACAGGAGTATTTAAAAGTTCAAAACATCTGGAATACAATTTTGCATTTCCTTTACATGAGCATTACATTTCTGAAAGCAGGGATCTGCAAGTTTGATATGGAAAAGACAAAAAATATTTGCACCTTTTAAAAGTTTCTGTCAAACCTCTCAGAAGAACTTGTGAGATAGCTTTCAGAGTGATGGGGAGTGCCTCCTAGGGCAGAAAAGATAGTCATCTTTCCAGGGGGGAAACACTAACTTCTCATTCACTGCAGAGAGCCACAGAGGAGGAAATGTACCGTCACACTACCTAGCTCATACACTGAGGAACTGCACAGATCAACTCTCTTACTCCAGGGACTATTTTGTGGTGAAAGCACACACAGTTCTTCCAAAATCCCAGGTGAATAGAATCAGCTCTCCTGATAGGAGCAAAGAAGAAGATCGACATTTATTAAGCACTTGACATTTGTTGGCATTGTGCAAAGCACTGCTTTCTAATTGAAGACAAATCTGTAAGGTGAGTTATATTGTCCTAACACTAAAAATAAGTTACCTGAGGTATATTGAGGTCAGCTGATTTGCCCACACCATGCAGCTAGTGAGTGGTGAACCAGCGTTTCTCAAGGTGTAGTCCCTGGGACCCTCACACTAGATCACAGAGAGCATCTTAAAACAATAGATTCCTCCCACACCCAAACCTGCTGAATCAGAATGAAGGCCAGCGGTGGAGCAGGAAAACAAGCATGTCAGCTAATTCTGATCCTTTTTAATTAATCACTATGCTGGACAAGGTCTCTGAAAAACAAACATAAGAAAAATGTCCATTCTTAGATCCATTAGTGATTTTCTTTTCTTCTGTTGAACTAATTTGTTTTACTTTGCATTAAACAACAGCTTTAGCTCCATTTGTCAGATACTCTCATACACGTCTTCATCTTAAAATCAAGGCTAATACAATACCATTCCTAGGTATTTACCCAAAAGAATTAAAAGCGATACTTAAACAAGTACATGGACATTCATGTTCACAGCAGCATGATTCACAATTGCCAAAAGGGGGAAACAGCCCAAATGTCCATCAACAGATGAATGGATAAACAAATAGTGGTATATACATGAAAGGAATAAAGTACCGAAACACACTATAATGTGGATGAACCTCCAAAACACTATGCTACACAAAAGAAGCCAAACACAAAATGTCACATGCTCTATGATTCCATGTATCTGAAATAACCAAAATAGAAAAATCCATAGAAACAGAATTCAGGTTGGAAGTTTCCAAGGGTTGTAAGGGAAAGGGTAACAGGGAAAAACTGCTTAATGAGTAATGGGTTTTGCTTATGAGTGATGTACATGTTTTGGGACTAGATAGAGGGGTGGTTGCTCAACATGGTGAATATACAAAATGCCACTGAATTATTCGCTTTAAAATGGTTAATTTTATGTTATGTGAATTTAACCTCAAATTATTTTTTTAAAAATCAGGGATAATACTATTAGCTCCTAATTTCCTCTCATATTGGTCCAACTTTGCTGCTAAGAGCATTGTCTTTTCTGCAGAAAGCAATAGTGATGATAAACTTTATAATATTCCTGTATTAAGTGCCTAGAACTCTATGGCCAACAGATGGCGCTCCAGTTTCAGTTGTCACAGAAGTTCTCTGCAAATCTCACACCAAGGGCTCAGTTTTCATTGATGACAAGAGAATAAACGCATGGGCTCCAACTCTTATGTAGCTAGAAAAACTGACTGATGTTTCTTAATTTCCCTTAGAAATTACTTTCAACCTAATCATAAAGTGAATATACCAAAAAAGTGAATCATAAAGTGCATCATAAAGTGAATATACCAAAAAAAAAAAAAAAAAGAATACAAAGCAACAACTTTGAGTACAGAAGTCATACATGAAAATTTTAATGGTGATCAACAGGAATGAGCGGTAGAAAAACAGCAGTTTTCTAAGCAGATCTAAATTCTAACTCAAATCCCACCACTTGCCAAACATGTGCCCTTGCTTAACCACATTGCTTAGTCTCTTAGAATCTCAGTTTTCTCCTGAAGAATATTGATAACACATACTTCCAAAGTTAGTTGTAACAATTAGGAATAATGTGTTTGTCAAGTGGTTTGCAAAACATTTCGTATATAGTAGGTACTCAATAACATTTAGCTATTCTAATTAGTGACAGATTATATATATATATATATTTGTTAATTGTCAGAGTCCATTGAAAATCCTAAATACTTATGCTTTCTCTAAATCAAAGATGGAAATGACATGATATTGATACGGCAGAAAGTTCTTAATATATTTTTAGGTGGAGAGAGAAAACATTGCCAAACGATATTAGAGTGTAGTCCCAATTTTGTTTAAAAACTGTAAGATATCTGGTAAGATATACATCAACATATTAATGTTGGTAATCTCTGGGTCATAAAACTTAGCTATTTTCAATGCTCTTAATAACTTTTTATACATTTGTAATATTTTCTATAGTGAATATGTATTAATTTCTAGTCACAAAAAAACCCTTTTCTGTGTACTACTATGAAGCTAGGAACATATCAGATATGGATACTGCAAGGCTTCCTCTGTGAACCAGCTGAGTCCATAGAGGAACCTCAAAGCTTAGGTATAGTGCCCTGGGACCTCCCTCCTACTTAGAATTCTCCATAGGGAAAAAAAGAAATGGAAAAGAAACAAACCCAGCTGTGTTTCTCTTTGCAGTTTTTCATCCAGCATACATAAACAGTATCTGTGAGATGTTCAAACAACTGATTGGAAAGTAGAAAATTCGGTTGGCCTCATAATTTGGAATCAGGTCAAACACCCTCTTAAAAGTAAACAGACCTACCAATGTCAAAAATTCTTACTAACCTTAACTCATAAGATAAAGCTTTTGTACTCATAATAATTTGGGAATATTCATCAAAAATTTTAAGTACACATACTTTTGACGCAACATACCCCTTTTCTAGGACTCTGTGCTATAGAAAGACATATACATGCACCAAGATTCATGGTCAAGGATTATGCAGGGCAGCATTGCTTATAAGAACAAAAATTTCCACTAATGGAATGATTTTTACATTATGAGGCATTCATACTGCAGAAGGCTATGCAGCTATTAAATAGAATGCTATAGATTTCTAAATATGGTCAGGAATGATGGGAGCATACACATTAAGTGGAAGGAGAAAGAGTAAGAGAGCTATAACAAAAATAAGATACCATTTATGTTAGAAAAAACTATGTATGTGCATAATATTTATGTATGCATATTTAAACATGTAAATACATAGAAATATTGAAAAAGGTCTAGAAAGGTAAATACCTGATTATTAACAATGATTATGTCTAAGGAAGGTGGTCTTTTTAACTTCATATTTTCTAAATTGTTTTAATTCCTGTCTCTCTCTCTCTCTGTGTCTCTCTTTCTCTCTCTGTCTCTCTCTCACACACACACACATGCACCAAACATACACACACTAATACATGTGTCTACTATGTGCTAGATTCTGATGTAAATGCCAAAGATATACTAACAATGCACAGCAGAAATAGCCCATTCTTTTTTTTTTTTAATTTTTTTTATTCTTGTTAATCCCCATACATTACATCATTAGTTTTAGATGAAGTGTTCCATGATTCATTGTTTGTGCATAACACCCAGTGCTCCATGCAGAATGTGCCCTCCTCAATACCCACCACCAGGCTAACCCATCCTCCCACCCCCCTCCCCTCTAGAACCCTGTTTGTTTTTCAGAGTCCATCGTCTCTCATGGTTCGTCTACCCCTCCGATTTCCCCCGCTTCATTCTTCCCCTCCCGCTACCTTCTTCTTCTTCTTTTTTTTTCTTAACATATATTGCATTATTTGTTTCAGAGGTACAGATCTGAGATTCAACAGTCTTGCACAATTCACAGCGCTTACCAGAGCACATACCCTCCCCAGTGTCTATCACCCAGTCACCCCATCCCTCCCACCCCACCCCCCACTCCAGCAACCCTCAGTTTGTTTCCTGAGATTAAGAATTCCTCATATCAGTGAGATCATATGATACATGTCTTGCTCTGTTTGACTTATTTCACTCAACATAATACCCTCCAGTTCCATCCACGTCATTGCAAATGGCAAGATCTCATTCCTTTTGATGGCTGCATAATATTCCATGGTATATATATACCACATCTTCTTTATCCATTCATCTGTCGATGAACATCTTGGCTCTTTCCACAGTTTGGCTATTGTGGACATTGCTGCTATAAACATCGGGGTGCACGTACCCTTTGGATCCCTACTTTTGTATCTTTGGGGTAAATACCCAGTAGTGCAATTGCTGGATCATAGGGTAGCTCTATTTTCAACTTTCTGAGGAACCTCCATACAGTTTTCCAGAGTGGCTGCAGCAGCTTGCATTCCCACCAACAGTGTAGGAGGGTTCCCCTTTCTCTGCATCCCTGCCAACATCTGTCGCTTCCTGACTTGTTAATTTTAGCCA